>NC_057754.1:12170959-12176156 GCF_004010195.1 Chiloscyllium plagiosum | reverse complement strand
AAGTTTGAACGAGAAGGGAGAACGCCTTCTGCAACGAATGCATGCTTGTAGATTCGTTGTACCAGTTAAGATTCTGTGAATAAACGGCTGTCTGCGTCTAACCATAGTTGCCAGTGTGAGTCTCTCCTTCCGAAAGAACACGCAAAGACGGGACCCCGCGGGTCCGTCTTAACAAGGGAAAGGGAGAGAAGGGAAAGGAGGGGGGAGAAGGGAAAGGGGGAGAAGGGAAAGGAGGGGGGAGAAGGTGACTGGGTCCAACTTGAGATGAGTTACTTGGCACATTGCTTCTCATATTAGAGAAAACATGAAGCTCTACAATTCTCAATTCAACTTTTGCATTGATAGATCAATGCTGATGTACTTTTTTTTCCCAGTCCCAGTGTTCTATGAAATTGTGGGTCCACAAACATCGACTGAGAGGTTTATAGAGAGAGCCAGGGTGACAGGTAATGTGATGGAGAGAAATGAAGAGATAAATAAAAGAAACTGCAGTGGAAACAGCCAAAAGGGTAGATATGAAGATGGAGAGAAAATAAAGTGAAAGAAACAATGGTGTGTGTGGGTGAGATTGCGAGAGAAAGAGATGTAAACTGATAGGACACACCTCACGTCCAATTCCCTGCCCTTTCCCTGTCTCCCTTAATTCTCCTACTGATCAAGAATCTACCTCAGCCTTAAATATACACAACGGCTCTGCCCCCTCAGTTCTCTGTGGCAAAAGTTTGCAAAAACCCAGTACCTTCTAGGAAAAGAAATTCTTCCTTACCTCACTGTTAGCTTGATCTACAACTAGATAGAAAGATGGTGTGCTCTATTTGTGACGCGAGAGGAGTGCTAGCACAAATTCTGAGAAAAGGGATGCAGAGAGAACTAGAAAACATAAGAATTTGGACAACCACAAAACCATTGGGCCACTCGATCCCTGTTTGGCCATCCATAAGATCATTCGTTCTCAGTGTTTTCAATTCCACTTTCACACCTTACTCTAATGATCTTCTCTCTCAAGATTATCCATCTCCGCCTTAACATTCAAGGTAATTGCCTCTACGGCCTTGTGAGGCAGAAATTCCAGTGTCAAACTGTGAGAGAAAAAATACCCTAATCTGTCCAGAAAGAGGGACACCTAATTTTGAAACATTGCCCCTATCTCTGTACTAACCCACAAGATTAAACATCCTTTCCTCGTCTGTCCAGTAAAAAAAATCTTGAACTTTATAATGCAGTCATTGCTGACTGCTGTGAATCACAGTGAACAGCAGGAGAGTCTGTGCAACGTTATCTCAAGAGACAGCCTGTCAATTAAAGGTGTCAACTTAGGAAGCACATTCCACACTATCTCCAACATATCTGCATCCTACCTGCACCAAGAAGACCAAAACCACATAGAGTATTCCAGTCTTGGTCTCACCACTTCATGCAGAACTGAAGCAGAACATTGTTACTCATCTTTGTGCAGTTCCTCCTGCAATAAATCACAGAATGCCACTAGCTGCCTTAATAATTTGCTGTAGCTTCATTTTATTTTACTTTGATTCACTATTTGCCTCAATGTCACAAGTGATCATGATAGATAGATGGATAAGAGCATAAGAACCAGGAGCAAGAGTAGGCCGACTGACCCTTCAAGTCTGGTCTGCCATTCAGTAAGATCATGGCTGTTCTTTTCATGGACTTAGATCCACTTCCTCACGCTCTCACTGATAAGAACATAAAAATAATTTCACTGTGATTCAGCGCAGTTAACAATGATGCATTATAAGTTTCGGAATGAGTTTGACTAGATGGACAGGGAAAGGATGTTCCCATGACATTTCAAAACTGTGCATCATTATGGCTCATGAAGGGGAGGTAAGGAGGCTTTGGAATTATATAAACAAGGTCAGTAAATTGGTAAACACGTGCAAGGTGCAAATGTGAAGTGGTCCACGTTGAAAGAAAAAAAAATTAGAAAGGCAGAGAATGATTCAAATTATGATAGAATGGAGTAATATTGGCATCAGTAAGGAGAGGAGGGATAGAACATTTTTTCACTGGAGCATAGGAGGTTGAGGTGTGACATTACAGAGGTTTATAAATTCCTGAAGGGCATAAATGAGGTTAAATGGCAAAGGTCTTTTCCCGAGTGCAGAGGAGTTCAAAACTAGAGGACAGCGTATTTAGGTGAGAGGTGAGAGGTATAGGGGACTGGTAGGGTAACCTTTTCACACAGAGGGTGGTTCATATGTGAATTGAACTGCCAGAGAAAGAGTCAGATGCTGGTACAGATGCAAGATTTATAGAACATTACTGGGCAGTAGAGGCCCTTTGTCCCTCAATGTTGCGCTGACCTGTGGAACCAATCTGAAACCCATTGAACCTACACTATTCCAGTCTTGTCCATATGGCTATCCAATAACCACTTAAATGCCTTAAAGTTGGCGAGTCCGTTCTACGCACCTACTACTCTCTGAGTAAAGAACCTACCTCTGACATCCGCCCGAAACTATCACACCTCAATTTAAAGCTTTGTCTCCTCATGCTTGCCATTGCTATCCAAGGAAAAAGGCTCTCATTGTGCAACCTATCTAACCCTCTTATATGTCTCGATTGAGTCAGCTCTCAACCTTCTTCTCTCTAACGAAAACAGCCTCAACCTTTCCTCATGAGACCTACCCTGCGCATCAGGCAACATACTTGTAAATCTCCTCTGAATCCTTACCAAAGCTTCCACATCATTCCTGTAGTGTGGTAACCAGAACTGTATGCAATACTCCAACTTTGGCTGCACCAGAGTTCTGTACAGCTGCCGCATGATGTTCCGAAACTCAATCCCTCTACCAATAAAAGCTAACACATCGTATGCCTTCTCAAGAACCATATCAACCTGGGTGGCAACTTTCAAGGATTTATGTATGTGGACACCAAGACCTCTCTGCTCAACTACACTACAAAGAATCTTACCATCAGCCCACTACTCTGCATTGCTGTTACTCCTTCCAAAGTGAATAATCTCACAATTTGCTGCATTAAACTCTATTTACCAACTCTAAGCCCAGCTCTGTAGCTTATCTATGCCTCTCTGTAACCTATAACATCCTTTGTTACTATCCATGACTCTACTGGCTTTAGTGCCATCCACAAATTTACTAACCCATCCTCCTGTGCCCTCATCCAAGTCATTTCTAAAAATTACAAACAATAGTGGACCCAAAGCATATCTTTGCAGTACCCCACTAGTAACTGAACTCCAGGATAAATATTTCCCATCAACTACCTACCTCTGTCTTCTTTCATTCAGCCAATTTCTGATCCAAAATGCTAAATCACCCTCAATCCCATGCCTCCATATTTTGTGCAATAGCCTCCCATGGGGAACCTTATCAAATGTCTTACTGAAATCCATGTACAGCACATCAACTGTTTCATCCTCATCCACCTGCTTGGTCACCTTCTCAAAAAACTCAATTAGGTTTGTGAGACATGACCTACTCTTCACAAAACCATGTTGACTACCCCTAATCAACTTATTCCTTTCTAGATGATTACAATTCCTATCTCTTATAACCCTTTCCAACACTTTACCCACAACCGAAGCAAGGCTCATAAGTCTATAATTTCCAGAGTTGTCTCCACTCCCCTTCTTGAAAAAGGGAAGAACATTAGTTATCCTCCAGTCTTCTGGCACTATTCTTGTACACAATGATAACATAAAGATCAAAGCCAAAGGCTCCACATTTTAAATGACGTTTGGCAGACACAACTATATGAAAAGAGTATTTGCCAAATGGGAATAGTTTAGTTTGGGAAACATGCTGGACATGGACAAGTTAGAATTGTAGAATCCCTACAGTGTGGAAATAAGCACCTCAGCCCAGCATTCCACTCTGACCCTGCGAAGGGCATCCCACCTTGAACCATTCCCTTCTTACTCGACATTTACACCTGACTAATCACCTAACCTACACATTCCTGAACACTATGGGCAACTTAGCATGACCAATTCACATAACCTGCATATAAGTTTGTGGGGTGAATCTGTCCTTGCAGAATTTCATTTTACTTTCATCAAAAACAGCATGAATCCATGTAAGCTTCTGTAAATCCGTTTTTAGATTAGAATCAGTCTGACCATTGTGGCACAAACAGTCTCACCCAGGGAAGCTCACACCTTCAATACATTATTTGGGCCAACATGATGCCAATTGTAAAAGTTCACTTGAGAATGTAACTTTAAAAATGTTTTGCGATTTACATATGAAAGAACTGAAACCAACAAGGTCATTCTAACAGATGGGAAACTTAACAACAATCCAGGTCTTTTTCAATGTATAATTTCAGTTACATCACACTGTAAACGTTTGCTATAAATACTGTGTCATACAATCTTATACTCCATAACAACCTGATGAAGGAGCAGTACTGCAAAAGCTGTTAGACCATAACCTGATGTGTGATTTTTCACTTTGTACACCCCAGTCCAACACAGGCATCTCCAAATCGTGATAGAGAGAGAAAGACAGCGATACAGACCGAGTGAGACAGTGGCAGAGTAGAAACAGAGAGAGACTTAAGGAGTAAGAGAGGGGGAAAGAACAACAAAGATGAACAGAGCGAGACAGTGAGAGAGATAACTAGTATATGTGTATGTGTGAGAATGATGGTGCAAGGGAGAGAGAAGGACAGTGAGAGAATGAGTGAGAAAGAAGAGGAGACTGACAGACAGTGAGAGACAAAGAAAGAGAGAGTGGGAGAATGATGGTGCAAGGGAGAGAGAAGGACAGTGAGAGAATGAGTGAGAAAGAAGAGGAGACTGACAGACAGTGAGAGACAAAGAAAGAGAGAGTGGGAGACAGTCTGTGTGTGAGAGAGACATCGGGGAAGAGTGGCAGTGAGACATCCATAGTGAGAGAGAGTGTGAGTGAGGGAGGGGCATAGAGTCATAGAGATGTACAGCATGGAAACAGACCTTTCAGTCCAACCCGTCCACGCCGACCAGATTTCCCAACCCAATCTCGTCCCACCTGCCAGCACCCAGCCCATATCCCTCCAAACCCTTCTTATTCATATACCCATCCAAATGCCTCTTAAATGTTGTAATTGTACCAGCCTCCACCACATCCTCTGGCAGCTCATTCCATACATGTACCACCCTCTGCATGAAAACGTTGCCCCTTAGGTCTCTTTTATATCTTTCCCCTCTCACCCTAAACCTATGCCC
>NC_057754.1:12154263-12168329 GCF_004010195.1 Chiloscyllium plagiosum | reverse complement strand
ATGTTGTGCCCCTGTTCAAAAGAGGGAATAGGGATAACCCCGGGAATTACAGGCCTGTTAGTCTTACTTCTGTGGTCGGCAAAGTAATGGAAAGGGTACTGAGGGATAGGATTTATGAGTATCTGGAAAGACACTGCTTGATTAGGGACAGCCAGCATGGATTTGTGAAGGGTAGGTCTTGCCTTACAAGTCTTATTGAATTCTTCGAGGAGGTGACCAAGCATGTGGATGAGAGTAGAGCAGTGAAAGTAGTATGCATGGATTTTAGTAAGGCATTTGATAAGGTTCCCCATGGTAGGCTTATGCGGAAAGTCAGGAGGCATGGATAGAGGGAAATTTGGCCAATTGGATAGAAAACTGGCTAACCGGTCGAAGGCAGAGAGTGGTGGTAGATGGTAAATACTCAGCCTGGAGCCCAGTTACATGTGGAGTTCCGCAGGGATCAGTTCTGGGTCCTCTGCTGTTTGTAATTTTTATTAATGACTTAGATGAGGGAGTCGAAGGGTGGGTCAGTAAATTTGCAGATGATACGAAGATAGGTTGAGTTGTGGACAGTGAGGAGGGCTGTTGTCTGCTGCAGAGGGACTTAGATATGATGCAGAGCTGGGCTGAGGAGTGGCAGATGGAGTTCAACCCTGCCAAGTGTGAGGTTGTCCATTTTGGAAGAACAAATAAGAATGCGGAATACAGGGTTAATGGTAGGGTTCTTAGTCAGGTGGAGGAACAGAGGGATCTTGGGGTCTATGTACATAGATCTTTGAAGGTTGCCACTCAGGTGGATAGAGTTTGTAAGAAGGCCTATGGAGTATTATCGTTCATTAGCAGAGGGATTGAATTCAAGAGTTGTGAAGTGATGTTGCAACTGTACAGGACTTTGTTTAGGCCACATTTGGAGTACTGTGTGCATTTCTGGTCGCCTCACTTTAGGAAAGATGTGGGAGCTTTGGAGAGGGTGCAGAGAAGATTTACCAGGATGTTGCCTGGAATGGAGAATAGGTCGTACGAGGATAGGTTGAGAGTGCTAGGCCTTTTCTCATTGGAACGGCAAAGGATGAGTGGTGACTTGATAGAGGTGTATAAGATGATCAGAGGACTAGATAGAGTAGACAGTCAGAAACCTTTTCCCTGGGTACAAGAGAGTGTTACAAGGGGACATAAATTTAAGGTGAAGGGTGGAAGGTATAGGGGAGATGTCAGTGGTGGATTCTTTACCCAGAGAGAGGTGGGGGCATAGAATGCGCTGCCTGTGGGAGTGGTAAAGTCAGAATCTTTGGTGACCTTTAAGCGGCAATTGGATAGGTACATGAATGGGTGCTTAAACTAGGGCAAATATTTGGCACAACATCGTGGGCCGAAGGGCCTGTTCTGTGCTGTATTGTTCTATGTTCTATGTTACAGTCCAACAGGTTTATTTGGAAGTACAAGCTTTTGGAACGCTGCTCCTTTGAAAGGTAGCTAGTGGGGCAGTATCATAGCACACAATTTTTATAGTAAAAGGTCAAAGCGTCATACAACTGACAGATGTATTGAACAAACCTAGACTGCTGTTAAGTCTTCAATCACTTTGCACAGTGATGCAAGTTTTGATTCATTAATATGCAAATGTACATATTAATCAATCAAAACTGGCAACCCATTCTAAGTGATTAAAGGCTTAGCAGAAATTTAGGTTTGTTCAATACATCGCATCCATTGTATGACAGTGTGATCTTTTATGAAAAAGTCTGTGTGCTATGATCCTACCCCACTAGCTAATTGATGAAGGAGCAGCGCTCTGAAGGCTAACATTTTCAAATAAATCTATTTGACTATAACCTGGTGTTTTGTGATTTTTAACTTTGTCCACCCCAGTCCAACAAGGGCACCACCTCATCAGAGAGTAAGAGATGAGAGAGAGAGAGGCACTGAGACAGAAACAGCAAGAGAGAGAGAGAGAAAGTGAGAGAGAGAGAAGTGCAAGGGAGGAAGAGTGGGATATAAAGAGAGTGTGGGAGAAAGAGAGAGAGAGAGAAAGAGAGAGAGAGAGAGAGAGGCGGAGTTCGAACCAAATAGAGAGAAACGGAAAGACAGTGATTCAAAAAAGATTCACCGATCAGAATCACCTCGTCTCTGAATTAACTACTCTGTCCTTGTGCCCTCAATTTATGTTATTTTCCATGTTGGGCCACTTCTTCTTTTGATTCGGGTAGACACATACATCTTGCAAAATAATCTTCTTGGCCAAACTAACCACAGCACATCCATCTATCTCTTAAGTCAACAGCAATAAAATGCAAAGAGCAAAAAAAAAAAGTTGCATTTGCATTTTTTTTGCTTTGGACCAATTTGAAGACTGTTCTCTGGTGGCTGGTTCCAGACTCTCCTTAAGGCAAGACCTTTATGCAGCATTCGACAATTCAATGTGTGTTTAATTAAATAAACTCTACTTTTTAAATGCACTAAATAGCTTTGTGTGCAATGCTATTGTCAGAAGCAAGCGCTTCTTCTGCAGAAATACTTTTATGTTGATCTCTTCACTGGAAGCATATCCTTCCCTCATAAGATCAGCAATAATGTGCACTTTACTCAAATATGTAAACAACTTGAATTTGGCAAGTGGGCAACCTGACAGTGAAGCATTGCCTCACCACTGCTCCTAATAATGCAATAGTCTGTATACTCTGTAGTTCCGATAGTTTGCATTTAAACCAAAGATTTTAACTGTTTTGACATTTGTAACAAATCTAAGTTCCAATCATGAGCAAAAGCCCAACAAAATACAGGGAGAGTGCGGGTAATTGGTGTTGAAATGCCCATCAGCTATGATCGAATGGAGGAGTGGACTTGATAGGCCAAATGACCTTACTTCCACTCCTATGTCTTATGGTCTAAGATCTAATCATTGAATAAGGCTAAGGTAAAGATTGTTGTCAATCAAAGGAAGAGATGTACAAAGCTGATGTTGGGTAGTGGGGTGGGGGCTGGAGTTAGGGCATCTGGTGGTGCAGAGATAATGAACAGATAATTTTTTAAAAAAATTACTTTAAAACAATATGTGTAAACCTGATATTAAGCCCAGGCCTGGGGTTTCAGATTACTTTCAAATTCGGTAAAGCAGGACCAACAAAATAATGCATTAAGAGAAAAACAGCATGAAATTAAATAAGCACGAGACATAAACATGTGTTTGAAAAAAGCTTTCTGTAGGTAAAGCAAAAAGTGATCACAAAAGACTAATATGCACTGTTAACTAGCAGCAAAAGATCATTATCGCTACAACCAATGATCTGAAGACACCCAGATGTTGATTGTCAGATTCCAGGATTATATTTTTTTTATTACTACTTTTGTGCACTAATGACCAATTTGTCTATCTCCTTATTTTCACTAGGATACTGTTTCTGTTTTATTACTGAGAAACATAGTGAATGTTGCTCTTTGAAGACAGGCCCAAAATATTATATTTATTTCTCTGTCATTTATACCATCCCAATTGCAATTTTTCCTGATTCTGCCAGTTGTTGTTGCATATTTCTGATCGCATTTTGCTTTCTTTGTAGAAAGCTTTTACAAACACATGTTTATGTCTCTCACCAGTTTAATTTCATGTTGTTTTCTTTCTTAATTTTGTTAGCGTTGCTTTACTGAATCAAAAGTGTTTCAAATTCCAAGGCCTGGGATTTAATGCCAGCTTTAATTATTTTTTTAAAAAAGCCTATTTTTCCAATCAACCTGTTCAGAGATGTTATTACACAGCTCTTCCTTTGATTGACCATAATCTGGACTTTCGCCTGTATTCCATAATTATATCTTGTTGGGCTTTTGCTCATGATTGGAATTTAAATTTGTTACACATTATGAAATAGTTAAAATATTCTATTTAATTGCAAGTTATCCAAGCTACAGTATACAGACTGTCACACTCTCAGGAGCAGTGGTAATGCAATACTTCACTGTCAGGTTGTCCATGTGCCAGATTTCAGCTGGTTTGTGTATTTGAGTGAAGTGCCCATTATTGCTGACCTTATGAGGGAAGTATGTACTTCCAGTGGAGAGATGATCATAAAGGTTTTTCTGCCAATGAATTACTTGCTTCTGACAGTGGCATTGCACACAAAATTACTTAGTTCATGAAAACACGAGTAGAGTTTATTTAATTTACAATACACATTGAGTTGTTGCATGCTGAATAAATGTCTCACCATGAGAAGAAAAAGTATAGACATCTAAAGAATCCAAAAGCAAAGGAACATGCAAATGCAATCAAATTGTTTTTGCACTTTGCATTTTATCCCTGTTGACATAAGAGTTGGATGAACATTCTATGGTTCATCTGGTCAAGAAAACTGTTTTGTAAGATGTACTAAATTGGAGGAAGGTAAATTATAACGGTATTAGGCAAGAATTTTCAAAAGTTGATTGAGGAGAAATAGAGTTAAGGAGGTTCTAAAGATATTCTACAAATACATTAAATACAGTGGGCGGCACGGTGGCACAGAGGTTAACACTGCTGCCTCACAGCGCCAGAGGCCCGAGTTCAATTACCACCTCAGATGACTCTCTGTGTGGAGTTTGCACATTCTCCCTGTGTCTGCGTGGGTTTCCTCCAGGTGCTCCGGTTTCCTCCCACAATCCAAAAATGTGCAGGTTAGGTGAACTGGCCATGCTAAATTGCCCGTAGTGTTAGGTGAAGAGGTAAATGTAGGGGAATGGGTCCGGGTGGGTTGGGCTTTGGCGGGTTGGTGTGGACTTGTTGGGCCGAAGATCCTTTTTCCACACTGTAAGTAATCTAATCTAATCTAAAAAAAGAGTAACTAGGGAGAGAATAGGACCCCTTAAAAATCATCTAGGCAGAAGTGCATACTGCAGACACTGGAGATCAGACTCAAGATTGGAGTGGTGCTGGAAAAGCACAGCAGGTCATGCAGCACCCGAGGAGCAGGAAAAATTGATGTTTCGGGCAAAAGCCCTTCATCAGGAATGTTAAAAATCAGCAAAGCTGCCTATGTGTGAAATTACAGGAAATGGGGGTGATACAAACAGGTATTTTGCAGCAGTCTTTAGATTTGATTAGATCATCTGCAGTATGAAAACAGGCTCTTCAGCCCAAAACGTCCATACCAACTCTTCATAGAATAACCCACCTAGACCCATTCCCCATATGTACCCCTGACTAATGCACCTAACATTACGGGAATTTAGCGTGTCCAATTCACCTAACCTGCACATCTTTGGCTTGTGGGAGGAAACCAGAGCACCCTGAGGAATCCCATGCAGACACAGGGAGAAGGCGCAAATTCCACACAGATACTCGCCCGAGGCTGGAATCAAACCTGGGTCTCTGGTATTGGGAGGCAGTAGTGCTAACCACTGAGCCACCGAGCTGGCCCTGTGGTGACAGATGTGGAAGATATAGATTGTGGGGAAATAAATAGCAATATAGTGAAAAAAAATGTCCATATTACAGAGGTGGAGGTGCTGGACATCTTAAAATGCATAAAGGTATCTAAGTCCCTGGGATCTGATCAGATGCACCCTTAACCTCTGTGGGATGCTATGGGAGTGATTATTATGCCCCTTCCTGAGGTATTTGTATAATCGATGCCACAGGTGAAGTGCTGGAAGACTGGAGTTTAGCTATCGTGGTGCCAGTATTTCAAAAAAATGGGAAGGAAAAGCCAGGGAACCATTGTCTGGTGAGACTGATATCAATGTTGGGCAAGCAATTGGATGGGATCGGATTTACATGTGTTTGGAAAGACAAGGACTGTTTAGGTATAGTCAGCATGGTTTTGTGCAAGGAAAATCATATCTGATTAAGTTGATTGAGTTTTTTTTGAAGAAGTAACAAAGAAGACTGATGAAGACAGAGCAGTGGAACTGATCTATATGGACTCCAGTAAGTCATTTGACAATTTTCCATGTGGTAGATTGGTTAGAAAATTAGATCGCATGGAATACAGAGGGAATTAGCTATGTGGATACAGACCTGGCTCAAAGATAGGAGATAGAGGGTTTTGGTGGTGGATGGTTGCTTTTCAGACTAGAGGCCTCTCTGACCAGCAGTGTGCCACAACGATTATTGTTGGGCCCATTGTTTTTCATCATTTCTATAAATGATTTGGATTTAAACATGTGAGGTATGGTTTGGCAGATGACACCAAAATTGGTGGCATAGTGGACAGAGAAGAAGGCTACTCAGAGTTCAACAGGACCTTGATTAGGTGGGCCAAAGAGCTGAGGAATGGCAGATGTAGTTTAATTTGGATAACTGTGAGGTGCTGCATTTTAGGAAGGCAACTCAGGGCAGAGTTAATAGTAAAGTCCTTGGGGCATGTCACTGAACAAAGAGCTTGCTGTGCAGATAGATAGTTCCTTTAAAGTGGGGATGCAGGTAGAAAACATAGTGAAGGTGGCGTTTGGTACGCTTGCCTTTCTTGGTTAGCGCATTGAGTGTAGGAGTTGCGAGATCATGTTGCAGCTATACAGGACATTAGTTAGGCATTACAAGACATTAGTTTGGAATACTGCATTCAATTCTGGTTTCTGTGTTATAGGAAGGATGTTGTGAAACTTGAAATGGTTCAGAAAAGATTTACAAGGATGTTGCCAGGGTTGGAGGTTTTGAGCTATAGGGAGAGCCTGAATAGGCTGGGGATGTTTTCCCTAAGGGTGACCTTAGAGGTTTATAAAATCATGAGGGGGATGGATTGGGTAAACAGACAAGCTATTTTCCCTAGAGTGAGGGATCCCACAACTCGGGGGCATAGGTTTAAGGCAAAAGGGGAAAGATTTAAAAAGGACTGGAAGGATAACATTTTCATGTAGATGATGGTGCGTGTATGGAAAGAGCTGCCAGAGAAAGCGGTGACATGGCCAGCAGGAGGCATTGGCCATATGATCATTGGCTTGACGTCAGTGGATCTGACCGAGAATGTGCAGGACACAAACAGGTAATCTATCCTTGAGCGGATAGACCTATCTGGCCGTGACCAGGTGTAGTTATGCTGCGTTGTGTCTGCAGGGATGAAGATATCATGTAGCTTGGTGACTTTAACTATTTCCATCAGGAATCTGGTCGTGAAGTCCAGTTTGCTGTCAGCCCCTCCAGATCGTCCATCCACATCGATAATGCAGTTGAAGTCTCCGGACAGAATGACCGGCCATCAGCGTTGGGAGCTGCTGCACGATGGCCAGCCGCTCACCCATAACCCCAGGGATCATTCGTCTCAGGGAGTGTTTCTGTATGGAACAACAGGTACAAGAAGGTGCCTGCCCATCACTTCCTTAACTTTGGAGATGATGAAGTTGCTGCCTCACAGCAGAATACCCAGGCGAGAGGAACGACTATCATTTCCCCTGACCAAATACAAGGTCAATGGGTCCATAGGCTCAATCATTTCCTGTAGTTATTGAGGTGCTGTATCCCACACTACTGCAGAAACAGGAGGTCTGTTTTAACATTAGCCACGTAGGCCAAATGGAGAAACACATTGTGTAGTAGATTTAACAGTGTACACATTAATACAGACAAGTTAATCACCCAGTTTAAGAGTTTATGCAATTACCCAATGTCCACTCACCCACAGTGTTATCACTAGGGTTTCCCCTACATCCCCGCGGTGTGGATGAACTGTTGGAGACTCTCCGCACTGAATTAGCTGCCCTGTTCCTCCCCAGAGGGGAATTTCCCAGCTCGGGTGTCATCGGGGACAGAATGAAGCCAGCAGGGCCTAGTACTGGGCCTGACAGAGGGACTGTCGGAGCATCACTGCTCCTGGTTACTGTGGTGTGGTGTGTACCCCGTGGATCCAGATGGCTGGAAGTTGGGCTTCCCTGGGTCCCACGAGGAGTCTAGCATTTCTGGTTTGGCGAGGTACTCCTCTCCTTCGCCCCCAACCTGTGGGACTATGTCTCTCTCTTTGTTCATGGCCGTACATCTGCAGGTCTTCATGGTCAAGGGAGCGGCTGGTATAGCATCATGTAGCTGCCTCTTTCTGTTCTGCTGTGGGCCACTAGGGGCCTGATGCATTTTCCTTTTCCAGTTGTTTCTCACCAGTTTCCACTCTCCTACCTCCTTTGTTTCCTCCTCCTCCATTGACTCTGTTCAGATGGAGGTTGTGTTGGTTGTTGTGCCTCCACTCTAGCTACCTTTCCTTCCTCTCCGATCTGTCCTTCCTTCTCGGTAACCCTCCCTTTCAGTTTTCCTGCTGGTAAAAGGCACCTTACTGGCCTTTGGGGGTCCAGGGCTCACTGTGCCCACTTCCAGCTATCTGAGCGTACGTAGCACCTCCCACTCCTGGTCTTGGCCAGGCCTCATAGGTGGCCTGCTTCCCCACACAGGTTGCAGCTGTTGGATTCCTCCAGTCCTTAGTCAGGTGGCCCTCTTGTTTGCAGTTCCTGCAGATGGTTACTTTGCAGTTTGTTGCCATGTGTGCTACCATCCTGCAGGGTCGGTACACTGTAGGCTGCCCCGTGTACATCAGGTAGCCTCAGCTCCCTCCAATCACAAAGCTGGATGCTGGGTGGAGGATGTTCCCACTGGCATCCACCCTCACAGTCACCTTGACCTGCCGCTTGCTGGTCCAGATTCCAAAGGGTCCACTACATTGGCGCTCCCTCCTTCAAGCTGCACGTACTTTCCCAGGAAGGTCAGGACAGCGCTTGCTGTGACATGAGGCTTGTACAAATGGATTGTCGCAACCCAGCTCCTCTGTGCAGGGAGAATCATAGAGTTATACAGCACAGAAACAGACCCTTCCATCCAATCTGTCCATGCCAAACATAATCCCAAACTAAACTATTCTCACCTGCCTGCTCTTTGCCCATGTCCCTCCAAGCCTTTTTCTATTCACATACTTATCCAAATATCCAAATATATTGTAATTGTATCCACATCCAACACTTCCTCTGGAAGTTCATTCTACATACACACACCACCCTCTGTGTAAATAATTTGCCTCTCAGGTCTTTTTTAAATCCATCATCTTGAAATCCCCATCCTAGGGAAAAGACAATTACTGTTAACTTTATCTGTACTCTATCTGAACTTAAGATGATTCTGATCCACATGCAAACCAGTCTCCGACACATTGTTTGTGACATAAATATTAAAATGTTACAAAGTCAGCACCAAACTCAATAGTTCTTTTTCGATTGTGGAGTATTTTCTCTGGTGGAGAATGTTGTAATGGCATTGACTTTCTGATAATCCATACAAAATCATTGGGTCCAGTCCAGTTTGGGAACCAAGACAATCAGTGAACTCCATTCGCTTTGGTCAGTTTGATGATATCCTATTGAGCCTGGTCTCTACCTTCTTCTGGACCTGTCTGGCTTTGAAAGGATTAAGCCAATAGGAGTGTTGTTTTAATCGAAAAGCATTCACTACGTCTACTTCATGTACAATAGCATTAGTTCACCCATCTGATTTCTACATATGTCCTCATACTGTAGTAACAAAACTCTCAACTGTGTTCTTTGCTCCTGAGACAGATAGTTCACTCCTCAAAGGCTTCTTCATTTTTTAACATGTTTTGAGGTATATTAAAAGCCACTACATCTGGATTTGATTCCGCTGCGGGGCAGTAACTAACACCTGTTTCTCCAGGTTTTTCTCTCAAGTATAATATGATTTCAAAACGTTCACATGACATACCCAATACTTTTTTTTCTATCTGGCATCTTTACTAGATAGTTCACCCGACTCAATCTTTTCTCAATTTGATAAGGACCACTAAACCTGGCTTTGAAGGGAGCTCCTATCACTGTGCTAACACATCATCCCCATGGGAAAACATCCGAGTCTCAAAGTGTTTAATCTGTCACCTGCTTCATTCTACACTGTGCCCTCTTTAGGTGCTGTTTAGCTAACTCACCTACTCAGTTTAATCTCGCCCTCACCTCCGATATATAATCTGAGTGTGAGATCTCCGACTTCGGTCCCGTCAATTTTTATTTAATTGATTTCAAAGGGCGTCTCACTTCATGCCCTCCGTAAATCTGGTAGACACATCCATTATCCTCAAAAAGTACTGGTCCTTGGGAGGGTACCTAAACAATCTGTTTAGGCATGAAAGGTTCTTTACATGTGGGAATTGACAACAAAGGTGCTGGTTTTGTTACTGCCTGTGGCGTACTTACCATCTGACACATATGACATGTATGGCCAAAGTTAACTACACCCCTGTGGTTCCAGGCCAATAAAAATGTTTTTGAACCTTAGCATGAGTCTTTTGTACCCCTAGGTGACCTCCTACAGGTAGTTCATGTGCTACCCATAACACTTCCTGTTGGTGTGCTACCAGCAACACAATCTGGTGCACTTCAGCCCACTTCTCCTCTGGACTAATCTACCGTGGTCTCCATTTCCACCTACGGATTCTATCTTTCAGATAATGACCCTCAGGAATATTCCCTACCTCCTTTTCGGAGTACGCATCCACATATATATCTTTTATCATCGCGCCTTTCTGTTGCAAATACCTGAACCTGTCCAGACCAAACACTTCTGTCTGACTCTCTGCCTGTTCAGGTTTTCCCTTCACCATTACATCAAACAGGGTGGCCTCTAACCGAATATCAACTTCTTCATTTTTCTCTTTAGTTTCTACTTTGTGCTATGACTTATTATAGAGGGATCTGATTACTGTACAGTCTTGGAAAATGCCACGATATTTTTTTCTGTTAACTCCGCAGTTTCTTGTTTTTAGAACATAGAACAATACAGCTCAGAATGGGCCCTTCGGCCCTCGATGTTGTGCCGACATGTGAACTAATCTAAACCCATCCCTCTACACTATCCCATCAATATCCATATGCTTATCCAAGGACTGTTTAAATGCCCCTAAAGTGGCTGAGTTAACTACATTGACAGGCAGGTCATTTCATGCCCTTACCACCCTCCGAGTAAAGAACCTGGCTCTGACATCTGTCTTAAATCTATCATCCCTCAATTTGCAGCTATGACACCTCATACAATCCGATGTCATCATGCTAAGAAAAAGACTCTCATTGTCCACCCTATCTAATCCTCTTATTATCTTGGATGTCTCTATTAAATTCTTTCTTAGCCTTCTTCTCTCCAATGAGAACACACCCAAAACCCTCAGCTTTTCTTCATAAGACCTTTGTTCTAGACCAGGCAACTTCCCGATAAATCTCCTTTTCCAATGCTTCCATATCCTTCCTGTAATGGGCGACCAGAAATGTAAACAATATTCCAAGTGAGGCCGCACCAGCGTTTTGTACAGCTTCAGCGTCACATCATGACTCTGGGTCTCAATCCCTCTACCAATAAAACCTAACACACCGTATGCCTTCTTAACAGCACTGTCAACCTGGGTGGCAGCTTTAAGGGATCTATGTACATGGACACCAAGATCCCTCTGCACACCCACACTATCAAGAATCTTTGCATTGACCCAGTATTCTGCCTTCCTATTATTCTTTCCAAAGTGAATCAAGTCACATTTAGCTGCATTGAACTCCATTTTCCACATCTCAGCCCAATTCTGCAGTTTATCCAAGGCCCCTTGCAACCTGCAACCTTCATCCACACTGTCCACTACTCCTCGGACTTTAGTGTCGTCTGCAAACTTACTAACCCATTCACCACTGCCTGCATCCAAGTCATTTATAAAAATGAAAAACAGCAGTGGTCCCAAAATAAATCCTTATGGCACACTCCAGTAACCAGACTCCAGGCTGAATATTTTCCATCAAGCAACACTTGCTGCCTTCTTACAGAAAGCTAGTTTCTAATCCAGTCAGCTAAATCACCCTCAATCTCATGCCTCCGCATTTTCTCCAAAAGCCTACTAGGTGGACCCTTAAAGGAGGCTTTACTGAAGTCCATGTACACCACGAAAACTGCCCTACACTCATCCACATGCTTGTTCACCTTCTAAAAAAACTCAATGAAGTTTGTGAGACACGACCTACCCTTGATGGAACCATGGTGACTATCTCCATTCCAATTGTTGCTTGCTAGATGATTATAAATCCTATCTTTTATCATCCTTTCCAAAACCTTTCCTACAACAGGTGTAAGGTTCACTGGTCTATAGTTACCTAGGTCATCTGTACTGCCCTTCTTGAACAAAGGCACAACATTTGCAATCCTCCAGTCCACTGGTACTAAACCTTTAGGCAATGATGACTCAAAGATCAAGGCCAAAGGCTCCGCCATCTGCTCCCTAGCTTCCCAGAGAATCCTCAGATAAATCCCATCTAGCCCAGGGAACTTATCTACTTTCACGCCTCCTCCTTACTAACTATAATCCTTTCTAGTCTTATAGCCTGTATCTCAGTCTTATCCTCTACAATATTCTCCAATTCCTGAGTGAAAACAAATGAGAAATATTCGTTTAGCACCACTCTGAACTCCACAAGGTCCACACACAACGTCTAATTTCCATCTTTGACTGGCCCTATTCCTACACTAGTCCTCCTTTTATTCGTCACATACCTATACAAAGCTTTCGGGTGCTCATTTATTTTACCCGCTAAAGGCGACTCAAAGCTCCTCCTTGTTCTTCTTAACTCTCTCTTTAAATCCTTCCTCGCTAATCTGTAACTCTCCATTGCCTCTTCTGAACTATCTCGTCTCAACGTCTCATAAGCCTCCCTCTTCTGCTTAAGAGGAGATACAATTTCTTCAGTCGACCATGGTTCCCTTACCTTATCATTTCCTCCCTGCCTGAAAGGAGCATACCTATCAAGGACATGCAATATCCACATTTCTATTGTCGCCATCCCCTGCATTTTGTTACCCAAGTCTGTGCCTACTAAATCTTGCCTAATTGCATTATAATTGCCCTTTCCCCATCTGTAACTCTTGCTGCGTGGCATGTACCTATCCGTTTCCATTGCTAAACTAAATGTAATCAATTAATGGTCTCTCTTTCCAAAGTGCTCACTTACCACTAAATCAAACACCTACCTGGTTTATTACCAAGTACCAGATCCAGTGTAGTCTCCCCTCTTATCGGCCCTTCACCATACTATGTCAGGAAACCCTCGAGCAGGCATTGGACCAAAAACTGATCCATCCGAAGCACGAGAGTTATAGCTATTCCAGTCAATGTTGGGAAAGTTAAAGCCCTCATAATGACCACCTTTCACTCCGACCCAGAATCATTTTGTCAATTCTCTCCACAACCCTTTGCAGAGGCCTATAAAAAACCTCTTAGAAGTATGACTTCTCCTCTCCTGTTTCTAACCTCAGCCTATACCACCTCAGTAGACGAGTCCTTGTCAAAAGTTCTTTCAGCCACCGTTATACTGTCCTTGACTAACAAAGCCACACCTTCCCCTCTTTTACCACCTTCCCTGATCTAAATGTAAGATCTAAATTCTGGAACCTGCAACATCCATTCCTGAGTCTGTTCTATCCATGTGTCCAAAGGGGCCACAACATTGAAGTCCCATCTTCCATGGGCTTTTTCACAACAAGCAGTGTCACTTTCACCTGCTTAATCATTCCCAACAACAAACTGGATTCGTAGAACTGACACCAATCACTTCCATTGTTAATTCCCCAGTATTGAGTTGGTACTCCAACCTGGTGTTACATTGGGAAATGCTAAATATCTGTCCATCGTCCCACATGTTACCACACTTTTGGGTAACAGATCAGGAAGAGTGCAAACTTACTCATCTCTTACTATTAAGAAATAGTCTAGATCCTGTGTCTTTCAAAATTATAACTTCTTGTCCTTCTCCCCATGTTCTTTCTGAGTCAACTTTAACCACAGATGCAAATTCTTTCTAGGGGTTAGGCACTAACTGCATTCCCAGCCCCTGCGTAGGCTGTGCACTCTCCTGCAGCCCCTCGGCTCTTCTTGGGGTTTCCTTTGCTACTTTCACTAATGCCACTGGTCTAGCTTCTTTGACCACACCTTTTCTCACAGTGTCTTTCTTTAACGACCAGCACTGCGACTTTGCGTGTCCCTCTTTAACACAGTGGGTGGCACGGTGGCACAGTGGTTAGCACTGCTGCCTCACAGCGTCAGAGACCCGGGTTCAATTCCCGCCTCAGGCGACTGACTGTGTGGAGTTTGCACGTTCTCCCCGTGTCTGCGTGG
>NC_057754.1:12108868-12150994 GCF_004010195.1 Chiloscyllium plagiosum | reverse complement strand
AGGCACCCTCCTTGGAAATTGATGCCATGTTCCTCACCTCCCTACATTCCAGGTCCTGCACCCTAAAGCTACAGTCTGGGTTCCCATGCCCCTACAGAGTTAATTTAACCCCCCCCAAGAGCACTAGCAAACCTCCCAACAAGGATACTGGTGCCCCTTAGGTTCAGGTGTAGACCATCCTGTTTATAGAGGTCCCACCTTCCCCAGAAAGAACCCCAGTTATCCAAAAGCCGGATTCCCTCCCTCCTGCACCATCCCTGTAGCCACGCATTTAACTGTTCTCTCTCCCTATTCCTCGACTCTCTATCACGTGGCACGGATAACAAACCAGAGACAATAACTCTGTTCGTTCTAGCCTTGAGCTTCCAACCTAGCTCCCTGAAGGTCTGCCTTACATCCTCAGCGCTCCTCCTACCTATGTCATTGGTGCCAACGTGGACCACGACTTCGGGCTGATCTCCCTCCCACTTAAGGACCCGGAAAAGACGATCAGAGACATCACGTACCCTTGCACCTGGGGGGCAACATACCAAACGTGAGTCTCTCTCGTTCCCACAAAACCGCCTATCTGTGCCCCGAACTTTCGAGTCCCCAATTACTACTGCTCTGCTCTTCTTCACCCTTCCCTTCTGAGTAACGGGGACAGGCTGCGTGCCAGAGGCCTGAGCCCCGTTACTTGCCCCTGGTAAGTCGTCCCCCCCACAAGTATCCAAAACGGTATACTTGTTCTTGAGGGGAACGGCTGCAGGGGGTCCCTGCACTGGTTGCTTCCTCCCAGTCCCCCTCACTGTCACCCATCTATCTGCCATCTTTGGAGTTACTACTTCCCTCAAGCTCCGATCTATGACCCCCTCTGCCTCCCGAATGATCCTAAGTTCATCCAATTCCAGCTCCAGTTCCCTAACACGGTCTTGGAGGAGCTGGAGATGGGTGCACTCCCTGCAAGTGTTTTCAGCAGGGACGTCCATGGCATCCCTCACCTCAAACATGTTGCAAGAGGAACATTGCGCTGCCTTCACTGCCATCCCTCTGAAAGTAACCTTTTAAAAAAAAAACTGGGTCTAAAGAATACAACAAGCAAAATGCAGCACTTACCTACTTACCACAACGGGTCTTATTATTTAGGTTAGAGGAGGAGGGCGGGTGGGAGACACTACCTCTGTAGTGCCTCGGGTTCTTCTCCTGCGCGCTTTTAAAGGGAAAAAAAACCTACCCGGCTGCCCCTCTGGTCTTCGTCACTTCCCCCTGCTGCTCCCGCTCTTTCTGTAAAGAGAGAAAAAAACACCGCTGCCCGCTACCGGTAAGTAATTTTAAAACAAGCTGTCTTACCTTAGTTGCTGCTCGCACTCAAAGTGTTAGGTAAGGGGTAAATGTAGGGGTATGGGTGGGTTGCGCTTTGGCGGGGTGGTGTGGACTTGTTGGGCCGAAGGGCCTGTTTCTACACTGTAAGTAATCTAATCTAAACAGTGGAAACACCTGAGGCCTTTCCACCCTCTTGGGCTTCTTTAACCTGTGATAAAATCTTACCAGTGTTCTCTATTCTTTCTTTCATAGTGTAGTATCTCCCCTTCTCCCAACTTGTATCCCTCATAGGACAAAATTCTGGCTGGAAGCCTCTCTTATGCACCAACATGCATTTATCCGCTAATTCTGCTGCCCTTCTCACTTCCGGAATGTTCTGTTCCTCCACGTAAATTCTTATCATCTCTGGGTGTGAGTTTTTAAACACCTCCAGCAGAATAATCTGCCTCAGAGCCTTATAGGTCTTCTCCATCTTTAAGGTCCGTCCCCATCTCTCAAAATGACTATGTTTAATTCCTTCAAATTCAGCACAAGTCTGAACTGTTTCCTTCTTCATGTTTCCGAACCGCTGTCTATATGCTTCTGATACCAATTCATAACCACTTAAAATAGTCTGTTTGACTTCTTCAACGCTCATCTGACAGCACAGCGAATACCGCATTCACTTTGCCTGCCAGTTTCATCTGAACTAGCATATCTCATAAATCCTCGACCACTCCATGTGCCAAGCTAATTTTTCAAATGAAATAAAGAAAGCTTCAACATCTTCCTCATCAGAATGTGGCAGAGTTTTGATATATTTGTATATATCACTACCTTCTCTTTTCACCTCCAACCTGTGAACGTGAGTTTGCTAAGACACAATTTCTCAATTTCAAATTCCCTCTTTTCACTCAGATAAGAACCTTCTCTGTCTTTTTCCTCTGTCTCTCTCACTTCTCTCTTCCTTTCTTCGCTCAGCTAAGAACCTTCTCTCTCTTTTACCTCTCTCTCTTGCTTTCTCCTCTCTTTCTTTCTCTCTCCCTCGCTTTTTTCTTTTGCTCGCTCTTTCTCCATTCTCTCTCCGTCTCTCTTTTCTCTCTTCCTCTCTCTCGTTGTTTTTCTTCTAGCTCCATTTTCCTCAATTGTAATTTAAGTTTTTCTAACTCTACTGTACTTGTCTGTTTCTCTGACACACCTCACTGTTTGAGTAATTTCCTTACAATTTCAGCTTTACTTTTGTCCTTGGTTAAACCCAAATCTAACTTCTTTCTGATTTCTAAATGTATGGACAATTTCTTTCCTTCATAACATTCTTGTCAAACTTGAGAATTTGTGTTCAAACCCCAGAACCTCTTTAGCAATTTTAAGAGTTATTTCCCTCACTTTTAATTTAACCAACCGAAATTAAACAATTTGTCTCACCTACGTTTTATTTAAAGATCGAGGACACTAACCGGCAAGTGTTTAAATTTACTGGGATTTTTCATACCCCAAATCTATTCAAATCTCAGGCTGGATCTGTCAAAATGGTTCAAATCATGGACAAAAGTCCCCAAACTGTTATAGCAGGGGATAAATAACTCCGCTAATTTAAACTCGACACACAGAGAAGCTCACCCTCTGCCGTAATTGGTTTAATTTCTAGAGACAAAGAATTACACCAGACATCACTATTTTAAAGTAAAAAAAATCATAGTTTTATTTTTTAATTCCAAAAGAGAACATTAAAAACGATTTACAACTCCTTTCTCTTAAATCTATCTTTTACCTCCCACTCTACAACACTGGTCTGTTAGAAAAATGTTAAGACTTATTAAAAAAAACAACATTCAAAACCAGCCAGCTATTGAATCTTCGCTTTGTATATTCCTCTCCAGATTTTCCTCTGTCATCTTTTCTTCGGTATTCTGCTTCACGGGTCTTTCATATGAACAGGTACCTTTCAGAGAGCTAGTCATCTAGCAATCTATACTTTTTGGTGCTTGGCGGTGCTCCTCCTAACTGCTCAAAATATCTGGTTTTATACCCTAAAAACATCGGATTACTTCATTGGTTTGATGTCATCCCAAACAGTAACATTTAAATTTGATTGGATTTTGGTATTTGGGCATAATTTAAACTGATTGGCCAGACATGAATTTGTTTTTGTTCCATGGCAACACAACTCCAGCTATTTGTTTTGACCAAGTGTTCCATTTTTACCGTGTTCAGGACAGAGTGCTTTCAGTCAGTCCTTGTTAGCTTTTCACCTCTCAAAGTTACAGTACACACGTTCAGCTTCAAAACATTACTGAGGCACGACCGCCCCCGCACAAAGTCATGCTGTCTATCGAGTTGTATTAGGGTTTGAAGGACTTGATTGGCCAGGGCCTGCTAGAGGTGTATGGCAGTTTGATTCTGGCAGGTACCATGAGGGAATCCATGAGAAAAGGTATCATCTGCAAGCAGAAGGAGGAGAGGGAGGAAATTCAAATTTGGTGACCAATATTATTGCTGAATGCAGACTAAAAAATCCTGTCTAAGGTTACTGGCAACTGGTTCAGATCTGTTCTAGGGTCAGTGATTCACCCTAACCAAATCTGTGCTGTACCAGGCAGGACCGTCTCAGAGAGCGTCACAATCCTCAGGGATATGATCACCTTCAGAGAGGATAGGGGAATATGCGCCTGCTTCATCGGCCTGGACCAGGAGAAGGCCTTTCACAGGATATCACAAACCTACATGTGGGACGTGCTCTTCAAAATCGGCTTTGGGAAGGGAATCTGAAATTGGATCTGACTGCTCTCCACTAACATCATTGGCAAGTCTCATTCAAGGGGTGCGAATCAGAAAGCTTTCCAATCAGATTCGCAGTCAGGCAAGGCTGCCCACTCTCTCCTGCCTTGTTTGTGTGTTCTATAGAGCCCTTTACTAAGTCCATCAGGAAGGATTTGACACGGAGAGGGGTGACTATTCCAGGCAGAGAGGCTGACAGGTGAAAGCCTCCCCATAAATGCATGATGTCGCTGTTTTCTGTTGGGATCCGCTGTCAGTGCGCAGATTCATGAGCATCTGCGACCAGTTCCAACTGGCCTCAGCAGCCAAGGTAAATCCAGGCAAGAGCAAGGCCATGTTGTTTAGGAACTGGGCCGATCGATCCTTCATTCCCTTCCCCATCAGGGCAGACTACCTGTCGGTGCTGGGATATTGGTCCAAAGTCACCAGGGTGTGCATAAAATCCACGGACGAGCACATCATGATAGTGACACAGACAGCAGACACTGGTCTTTTGAGAGCACCACCCCCTCCCCAGTGTGGGTAAAAATCTGGTCACCAGGTGTGATGCACTGTCGCTGTTGTTGGACCTGGCACAGGCTTGGGCCATCCCCCAAACTTGTGCTGTTTCAGTCACCCGAGCCATCTTCCACTTCATCTGGAAGGCCAAGATATACCATGTCCACATGGAGTCCATGTACAAAACTCTGGATAAGAAGGAGAAGGAAATTACCCAACATGGCCCTCACCCTGATGGCCACCTGTAAACCCTCGGTACACAAAATCTCAAGTGTCACTATGTACTGAGGTTCTACTGCTCCCCGGTGTTGGGAAGGATGGGACTGGCCACACTGCCATGCAATACTCCAATTAAAGTCACATAATCATAAAACTGTTGAGTTCAGAAACAGACCCTTCGGTCTAAACTCGTCCTTGCTGATCAGATATCCTAAATTAATCAAATCCAACTTGTCAGCACTTGGCCCATATCCCCCTAAACATGTACACATCCGGAAGCCTTTCAAGTGTTGTGAATGTACCAGAATCCACAATTTAGTCGAACAGGCGAAAGTGAGGTCTGGAAATGCTGGAGACCAGAGTCTAGATTAGAGTGGTGCTGGAAAAGCACAGCAGGTCAGGCCGCATCCGCGGAGCAGGAAAATCAATTTTTCGGGCAAAAGCTCTCATTTCCTCGAACAGTTCATTCCATACACGCACGACCGTTTGCATGAAAATGTTGCACCATACATCCCCTTCAAATTTTTTGCCTCTCACCTTAAACCTCTACCTTCTAGTTTGGACTCCACCATCTTGTTTCTTACCCTATGCATGCTTCTCATGATCTTATAAACATCTGTACAGTCACCTGTCAGTCTTTGATGCTCCAGGGAAAATAGCCCTAGCCTATTCAGCCTCTCCCTAATGCTCAAATCCTCCAATCTCGGCAACAGTCTTGTAAATCTTTTCTGAATCCTTTCAAGTTGCACAATATCGTTCCAAACGTAGGGTGACCAGAACTGAGTGCAGTATTACAAAAGTGGCCTAACCAATGTCCTATAGAGCTGCAACATGACCTCCCAACTCCTATACTTATTGCACAGACCAATAAAGGCAAGCATACCAAATGCCTTCTTTACTATCCTTTCCACTTATGAGTGGGCGGCACGGTGGTACAGTGGTTAGTCCTGCTGTCTCCCAGCGCCAGAAACCCGGGTTCAATTCCCGCCTCAGGCGACTGACTGTGTGGCGTTTGCACATTCTCCCCGTGTCTGCGTGGGTTTTCTCCCACGGTTCGAAGATGTGCAATTCAGGTGAATTGGCCATGCTAAATTGCCCGTAGTGTTACACAAAGGGGTAAATGTAGGGGAATGGGTCCGTTTCCACACTGTAAGTAATCTAAGGTCCCTTTCCCTATCTATGGGTCTCTCTCACTCGTTCTTTATCAATGGCTCTCACTCTCTCTTTCTCAGTTACTGACTCCCACTTTTGCACACACACATTCTCCTTTTCTGTGTCTCTCCCTCCCTGTCTGCCCCTCTCTCTCTCTTTCCTGTTGCTCTGTCTCTTTGTTGCACTCTGTCCCTGTCTCTCTCTCTCTCTCTCTGTTTCTTTCTCTGTCTCGCTTTCTCTCTCTGCATTTTCTTGATGTCACGCGGAGTCAATTAAAAAGCCTGAATATTGGTATCTATGATGCTGGGGATCACTGGAGAAGGCTGAGATGGATCACCCAATCGGCACATCTGGCTGAAGCTTGCTGAGAAAGCTTTAACCTTATATTTTGCATTGGTGTGCTGGGCTCTTCCATCATTGAGGATAGGGATATTTGTGCAGCCTTCTTTTTAATCAATCACCCCCATTCATGACGAGATGTGGCAAGATTGCAGAGCTTAGATCTGTTGGCTGTGGGATCGCCTAGCTCTATCTATCACTTGCTGTTTATGCTATTTGGCATACCAGCAGAAGCGAGTAGACAGCGATTCAAAACACAAAGAAAGAACCAGGTCAGACTTAAGTTGTGTTTGAAAGAATTGACTTTGACAGATAGGTGAGGGCCTTACAAATAGATAAGACATATGGGGATCTAAGAGCTCTTATTCTGCTGGAGAATTTAAATACTCACGTCCAGTGATGATAAGAATTCATGTGGAATGAACAGAAAGCTCAAGAAGATCAGCGGACATGGCAGATGAGTAAAAATTAGTGCATTAGGCAACGCATAGCTTCCGGCAAGAATTTCTTCTTGTGAGGGATAGAAATTTGGAGAAGGGGAGATCCTACACCATGAAACAAAGAGTAAAGAAAATTGTTAATTTTTACCCTAGGTTCTAACAAAAGCCCAAGAGAATAGAAGAGGAGGTGAAAGGCTTCAGATGTTTTCAATGTGGTAAAGTGGTACAGATAAATCACAGTGCTGTTTGTTAAAGAAAGGTACTTTGGGAAAAGGTGAGGTAAAAGATGCTAAGCCAGTGGTATTAGCGAAAGTAGTAAAGGAAACCTGAAGAAAAAAAATTGGACGAGCTGCAGAAGAGTGCATAGCCGAGGCAGGTGCTGGGTATGGAATTAGTGTCTGATCTGCATAAATGATTTGCCTCTGTGGCTAAAGTTTACGCAGGAAGAACAGGGCGGGGGAGCCAAAGAAGTTATAATTTTGAGAGGTACAGAATCAAACCAGTCTCTAATCGTACTCTTTCTTACTTGTTATCCGATAGTGGTAATTTTGGGGACAGAGTGACAGAAAGTTACCATTCCCCTATGTAACATCAAGTTTGATTGCCAACTCAAGACTGGGCAAGTAACAGTGGGAGTGATTAACAGAGTGTCAGTTCTAGGAATACAATTAGGAACGATTTAGCAAGATCCAAGTCGGAGTGACACTCTTTGTTGTGGAAAAGTCCAAGGAAGAACAGGGAACAGAGGAGTTAAAAGAAAAATACAATGCAATTTTCCCATACTGTGTAGAAACACTACATCACGATCATAAATCACAGCACAAAGCAAAATCTGAACTGGCGTTTAGTTGGCGGAGACCATGTTTGAAGTAATGGTGTAAGAAGCAACAGTTGAAACTTTATTGCTGGAACAGCACAGCAGGTCAGGCAGCATCCAGGGAACAGGAGATTCGACGTTTCGGGCACAGGCCCTTCCTCAGGAATGAGCAGAGAGTGTTCAGCAGGAGAAGATAAAAGGTAGGGAGGAGGGACTTGGAGGAGGGGCGTTGGAAATGTGATAGGTGGAAAGAGGTCAAGGTGAGGGTGATAGGTCGGAGTAGGATGGAGGCGGAGAGGTCAAGAAGAAGACTGCAGCCATAACAGTTACTATATAAATGCAATTTAATTTTAATAACTCAATAGTTACTCATAGAAATCTAATGTTATATCACTGGGATGCTTTTTTGCCATTATTATGGCAATAATGTTTTTTTCAAATTTAAAAAAAAGTTATGATATTTCAGCTACTTTAATCCCATGTGTATCACTGATGATTTGTATTTACTCTGTGGAAATTTTAATTGAGTAGAAGATTTTACTGCATTTTACTTTCTGATTTGCTGTTTGAGAATACTTCAGTGTAATTGGCTGCCAACTCCCTGCGGTGATATCACTGTTACTGTATGCCTAGTGTTTGTCTTGATCTTGCACATATCAAGAAAGGGAAACTTCATGCCTCAGAGATCACTAGATAGCAGAAAATCCCTTTAATACTTCAAAGTACTCTTTTGGTATGATCCTAGATATTGAATATTGTTAGATATTATTACTGGAGCGAATCATAGATTTACATTTAAATAGTTCCCATTTCTGTCTTTGTTCACTCCTTTCCTCAGCAATATTTTGTGTTTGATTTTGTCTACTTTCTGTGGTTTTATTTACCCTAATGAAGAAGAGCATATCTTCTCAACATCACAACTATTGATCTCACCCTGCTTGGCTGTTGTATGGAACCCCCTACGTGTTAACCCCTTAAAGCCAAATACATAACAATATTGTCAAATTTGATGGAATTTTAATGCATTTACTTTAGGGGAAATTTGGCATGTTAATATGCTGCAGTTTTTCTTATCTGCGATGTTTTGTGTTATGTTGCTGAAAATATTACTGATGAAATACTTAGCAGTTGTAGTAAAATCATGCGTATACTTAGGATGAAGAAGATTATGAGTACCACATATGCTTGGTCCAGTTCTTGTTGGATTCATTTGGATATCAAAGTTGAAACTTTATTGCTGGAACAGCACAGCAGGTCAGGCAGCATCCAGGGAACAGGAGATTCGACGTTTCGGGCACAGGCCCTTCTTCAGGAATGAGCAGAGAGTGTTCAGCAGGAGAAGATAAAAGGTAGGGAGGAGGGACTTGGAGGAGGGGCGTTGGAAATGTGATAGGTGGAAAGAGGTCAAGGTGAGGGTGATAGGTGGGAGTAGGATGGAGGCGGAGAGGTCAAGAAGAAGACATTTCCAACTCCCCTCCTCCAAGTCCCTCCTCCCTACCTTTTATCTTCTCCTGCTGAACACTCTCTGCTCATTCCTGAGGAAGGGCCTGTGCCCGAAACGTCGAATCTCCTGTTCCCTGGATGCTGCCTGACCTGCTGTGCTGTTCCAGCAATAAAGTTTCAACTTTGATCTCCAGCATCTGCAGACCTCACTTTCTCCCGTAAGAAGCAACATCCAAGCTGACGTTTAGTTGGCAGAGACCATGTTTGACGTAATGGTGCAAGAAGTACCTGAACAGGCAGGGGGTCAGGCAGAAGCGTTTAGCCCTGATGTTTATGCATACTCAGAAAAGGAGGCAGAGAGTATTCCTGAGTCTTATTATCTTAAAGATAGAACCTTAAGAAGAAAATGGAAACCAAGTCAGGTGGCTGCAGAGGAGAAATGGGCAGAAGTGTTGCTGGTAGCACACAGACAAGTAACAAATGAACTACCAGCAGGACGTCACCAAGATGTATAGAAGACTCAGGATAAGGTACAAAATAATTTCTGTTCACCTGCAATGCATAAGGATTGGTTGACTTTTGTAGTACATGCCGAATGGAGGTAAGCCATAGGCAGTAATAAAACCAACATGTTTATTGTCAATTCCCACATTTGAAGAACCTTTCACACCGGATATGATTGATTATATAGTTCCCCTCCCAAAAACTAGAAATGGGAACCAGTTCTTGCCAACCATAACCCGATGTGTCTACTAGGTTTCTGAAGGCAATTCCATTCCAGAGTATTAAGGAAAAAAAGGATGGTAGAGGGGTTAATAGCTTTTTGCACGCGATATGTGCTACCCAGAGAGATTCAGTCAGACCAAGGGTCTAATTTTATTGCCTGGCTGTTCAAGGAAGTCATGGATAACTAAGGCTAGAGCAATTTAAATAACGTGAGAATCGTCCTGAATCCAAGGAGCTTTAGAAAGATGACATCAGACCCAGAAGACCATATTAAGAGCTCACTTCCAGGATTGCACGAACGTTTGGGATAAATGTATCACATTATGATTCTTTGCCATTACAGTAGCCCCAAACAAATCTACTCAGTTTATTCTACTGGAGTTAATATTCGGATACGAAGTGAGAGTGCCTTTGAAATTTAGTGAAATTCAGAGATCTCATGTTTGGATTATGTATCAATTTGAGGAAGACATTAAAACATGTAGGTGAATGAGCTAACCAGCACCTGAAGATGGCATAGCATTGAGTGAAGCAGGTGACAGGTAAAATCTCTGACATTCAGGCGTTTTCCCGTGAGGATGAAGTATTAGTATTGTTTCCAGTGGCAGCAGTTCGCTCCAAGGCCTGGTTTAGTATTCCACATGAAATTTAGAAAAAAAAGTTGAGTCAAGCAAAATATCTGGTCAAGCTGCTGCACAGTAAAAACTCTGTGTCGGGTATGTCTTGTGAATGTATTGAAATCGTATTTTAATCGACTGAGGGAACTAGAGAAAACTGGTAGTAGCTATTGTCCCGCAGAGTGAGGAATCCAGTCCAGAAGTTGTGAAGTTCAATGTGTCTCAAAATATGTTAAACAATGAGGATGTCCTTCAGGAGTGGGATAGATTTGTAAACTATCTGTCTCAGGAGCAAAGAACGCAGTTGAAAGATTTGTTCCACAGTATGACGACATATGCAGGAAAACGTTCAGTGGACGAATGCTATTGTGCATGAGGTAGTAGTAGGGAATGCCGTTCCAATAAAGCAGCACCCCGACAGACTCTATCCTTTCAAAGCCTCACAGGTCCAAAAGGACGTGAAGGCAATGCTGAATGAAGACATCGTCGACCTGAGTCAGAATGAGTGGAGTTCACCGATTGTGTTCGTTGCCAAACCTGACGCGAGTCAACGATTTTCTGTGGACTATCAGAAAGTCAACACCATAACTGATTGGACTCGTGCCTAATGTCATGATTGGAGGGACTGTATAGAGAAAGTTGGACAAACTAATTCCAACACAAAGTTCGACTAATTGCGTGATTATTGATAGGTACCTTTATCACAGACAAGGAAATAAATTTCTGATTTTGCAACCTCAATTTAAAGTGATGCTCTTTGGAATAATAAACGTGCCGACCACATTCCAAAGATTCATGTACAGAGTTGGGGTTGGGTTAACAATTTATGCAGTCTATCTGGATGATGCAGTCATCTTTCGTGAGTCGTGGAAAAATTACATGGTACAGTTGGCAATGTTCTTTGAGGGATTAAGAGAAGCATAACTGTCAGTTCAGCATAAAGAAAACAGAATTTGCGAGAGCAGAGGTGACTTCCTTGGGGCATAACATTGGTCATGGAAGGTTGACCCCCAAGGAACGCAAAGGCAGGTCATCAAGGAATTTCCATGACCAACCTCGAAGAAAGAGATGCTTCAATTTTTGGGACTGAGGGGGTTCTCCAGAAAGAATGCTCCAAATTTCAACAGTATAGTGGCATCGCTAACAGGTTTGCTGAAGAAGGACACAAAAAAATCCCTGGACAGAACCATGTCAGGAGGCATTTGACCATGTGAAATCAGTATTAACCACCACACCGGTTTTAGCAACACCAAAGATCAATGCGAGTGACATAGAAGTTGGTGCTGGGCTGATAAAGTGTGATGATGATGGAATTATACGGCTTGCTGGTTACTTTTCAAAGGAACTCAACACCCACCAGGGAAACTACTCTACCAACGAAAAGGAATTTTTTTAGGTTGATACTGGCCTTGCAATATTTTAGTGTTTATGTCACGAATGCGTGGGAGACAGTTGTGGATCCGGATCACAATAATCTTACATTCTTAGAACGATTTAAAGATAAGAATACGAGACGATTCCATTGGTGTCTTGTGATACAACCTTTAATTTAAAATCATGCATTTTGCAGGTTGTAAGAATGTAAAATCAGATGGGTTATTGCAGATGGAACATATAAAGTATAGACAGATTGAACAGATACCAATGTTAAGGGGCTGAAGAATTAGAATAAAATGAAGCCATCTTTTCATTATGATAGTTCATTTCTTTCTTAAGTGGGGAGGTGTTTTGATGTTTAAGGCGCATATTGAACGTTTGAGAGAGAATGAAAACTGTTTAGAACTGAGAGTTTGCAGGCACTAGTCATGTGATTGACTAACAGTCTCAGACTTTACTGGAAAATTTAAAGTACGTAACATTTGGCTGCTATGTTCACACAGTTTGAATTTTAACCAATTAGTTTAAATTATGCCCCAGGACACTAAAGCCCAATCGAATTTGAATTTAGTGTTTTGATAACATCAACCAGTAAGATGATTTAATTTTTCTGGTTAAAAGAAGCCAGCATTTTTGAGAGTTAGCCAGACAGCAAAATGACCGCGGTTGTTAAGGATCAGTCATCTCAGCTCCAGGACATCTCTGCAGGAATTCATCAGAGAAGTGTCCTGAACCTAACCATTTTCAGCTGCATCATGACTAACCTTCCCTCCAACATAAGGTAAAAAGTGTGGATGTTCACCGATGATTGCACAATGTTCAGTAATTTTCGCCACTCCACAAGTACTGACTCAGTCCATGTTCAAATGCAACAGGATCTGGACAATGTACAGGTTTGGGCTGACAAATGGTAAGTAACATTCATACCACACAAAGAACCGGCTATGGCATCACTAATAAGAGGCAATCTAACAACCACCCCTTGACATGCAATGGTGTTATCATCACTGACCCCCACTATCAACATCCTAGCAATGAGCATTGACCAGAAACTTAATTGGATTCACAACATAAACCCAGTGACTGAAGAGCAGATCTGAGGTTAAGAAAACCGCAGTGACTAATTCACCTCCTGACTCCCTAAAGACTGTCCTGTCCACCATCTACAAGTCAGGAATGTGACATAATACTCCCCACTTGCCTGGATAAGTACAGCTCCCCCCTTCACTAACACTTAGTGGCAGCAGAGTGTTCCATTTAGAAAGATACACTGCAGAAATCCATCAAGGATCCTCAGATATCACCTTCCAAACCCATGACCACTCACATCTGGAAGGGCAAGGGCAGCCAATGCATGGGAACACCACCTTCAAAGCCACTCATGAAACTACTTGGAAATATATCGCAGTTCCTTCACAGTCGCTGCGCCAAAATTATGGAAATCTCTCCCGAAGTGAATTGTGGGTTAACACACAGCAAGTGAACAGCAGTAGATCAAGAAGGCAGGTCACCACCACCTTCTCAAGGGCAACTATGGACAGACAATAAATGCTAACCAAATATCGAGGCCCACATCGCACAGACAATCAGGAAAACGATGTCCCAGTAACTGGATGATGATTTTAAAGTCTCACAGTTAGCCATGCCTCATCTGCACACCTTCACGCACCAGTCAGAGTAGGAATGATTGAATAAGCAGGATGAATGCGTGCCTTGAGAGATGGTGCAGGAGGGAGAGGCTGAGATTTTTCAGACATTTGGACTGGTTCTCGGGAGGTGGGAAAATTGCTTTTGCTAACGCTGTTGAACAGGGTTTATACTAATGTGACGGGGGTTGCTAACCACATGAGGTTATCGGACAGTAAGGAAGTAGTAACGAAAGCCTGTAAGGAACGTCAGTGTGACGAAGGGGAAGAGGAGCCAGGGAACAGATGATGAATGCAAAGGTACTGGTTGTCTGTGGTGCATTTTGTTTCAATGCAACAAGTATACCAGATAAGGAAGATGAACTTAGTTTTGGGAGCACGATGTTAGTGCTGTTACTAAGACTTGATAGAGGAAAGGACATGATTTGCTACTAAACATCCCAGGATATCGATGCTTAAAAGCGAAATAGAGTGGGAGGTAAAAGGGGTGGAGGAATTGCATTATGGTCAAAGAAAATATCACAGCTGTGTTGAAGGAGGGCACTATGGAAGACTCGAGTACCGAGGCGATATGGGCAGAGCTCAGAAATAGAAAGGGTGCAGTAATAATTTTGGAGCTTTACTACAGGCTTTCCAACAGCTAAAGTGAGGGAAAAGTGCAAATATGTAAACAAATCATCGAAAGATGTGGGAGCAACAAGGTGGTGTCAAGAGGAGATTTTCATTTTCCCAACATTGACTGGGATTCACTTCTTGTTAGAGGTCTAGTTTCAGCAGAATTTGTAAGGTGTATCCAGGAGTATTTTATAGAGCAGTATGTAAATAGTCCAACTCGGGAAAGGGGCTATACTGGAGCTGGTTTTGGGAAATGAGCCCTGCCGGGTGGTTGATGCTTCAGTCGGGGATTAATTTGGCAATAGTGATCACAATTCCAGAAGTTGTGGAATACTCTGGACAAAGATGAGAGTGTTCCTAGAGGAAGAGGGCTAAATTCTGGAAAGGCCAACTGTACCAAAATTCGGCAGGAGCTGGGGAGTGTAGATTGGGAGCAGCTGTTTGAAGGTAAATCCATGTTCCATATTTGGGAGTCTTGTAAAGAGAGGTCGATCAGAGTTAAGAAGATGTATGTTCCTGTGAAAATGAGGGAGCAAAATGGCAAGGTTAGGGAACCATGGATAACAGGTGAAATTGCGAGACTGGCAAAGAAGAAAAAGAATGTGTACAAAAGGTGTAGGTGATTAGATTACATTACAATGTGGAAACAGGCCCTTCGGCCCAACAATCCACACCGACCCGCCAAAGCGCAACCCACCCATACATTTACCCCTTACCTAACACTATGGGCAATTTAGCATGGTCAATTCACCTGACCTGCACATCTTTGGACTGTGGGAGGAAACCGGAGCACCCGGAGGAAACCCACGCAGACACGGGGAGAATGTGCAAACTCCACACAGTCAGTCGCCTGAGTCGGGAATTGAACCCGGGTCTCTAGCGCTGTGAGGCAGCAGTGCTAACCACTGTGCCACCGTGCCACCCACTGATGGAAGACAGACAAAGCTTTTGAAGAATATCAGAAAAGTAGGTCCAATTTGAAACAAGGAATTAAAAAGGGCTAACAGGGGTCTTGAGATATCTTTAGCAAACAGGGTTAAGAAAATTCCCAATGCCGTTTTTTTTCATATATAAGGAGCAAGAGGGAAACTAGAGATAGGGTTGACCCAGTTACAGACAAAGGAGGAAAGTTATGCGTGGAGTCAGAGAAAATGGGTCAGATTCTTAACGAGTACTTTGCATCAGTATTCACCGAGGAGAGGGATATGACGGATATTGATGTAAACGATATATCTTTGAGTACTCTCGGATAAATCGACAGAAGGAGGGAGGAGGTCTTGTGTTTTATAAAAGGCATTAAGATAGACAAGTCCACAGGTCCGGGTGGGATCCACCCCAGATTGCTGAGGGAATCGAGAGAAGAAATAGCTGCAGCTTTATCTTTGAATACAGGTGAGGTCCTGGAGGACTGGAGAATGCCTAATGTTCTCCCTTTGTTTAAGAAGGGTAGATGGGATACTCAGGTAAATACAGACTGGTTAGCCTGACATCAGTGGTAGGGAAGCTGCTGGAGAGGATACTGAGGGATTGGATCTATTCCCATTTAGAAGAAAATTGGATTATCAATAATGGGCAACATAGTTTTGTGCGGGCAAGGTCATGTCTTCCAAACCTAATATAATTCTTTGCGAATGTGACAAAGTTGATTGATGGGGGAAGGTCTGTAGATATCATATACACGGGCTTTAGCGAGGCATTTGATAAGGTTCCCCATAATAGGCTGATGAAGAAGGCACAGCCTCATGGGGGCCTGGGTTTCCGAGCTAGATTGGTAGAAAATTAGCTGGGCAACAGGATACAGAAAGGAGTAGTGGAAGGGTGTTCCTCAAAATGGAGACCAGTGACCAGTAGAGTTCCGCAGAGGCCTGTGCTGGGACCACTGTTGTTTGAGGTATAAATGAATGATTTGGAGGAAGGTTTCAGTTGCCTGATTAGCAAGTTTGCAGATGACACCAAGATTGTGTAGTAGATAGTGAAGGGGACTGTCAGAGAGTACAGCAGAATATAGATAGATTGGAGAGATGGGCAGAGAAATGGCAGTTGGAGTTCAATCTTGGCAAATGCAGGGTGATGCATTTTGAAAGATCCAATTTAAGAGTAAACTATACAGTAATTGTAAAAGCCCGGGGGAAAATTGACACACAGAGAGATCTGGGTGTTCAGGTCCATTAATCCCTCAAGGTGGCAACGCAGGTCAGTAGAGTGATCAAGAAGGCATATGGCATGCTTTCCTTCATGGACTAAGCATTGAGTACAAGAGTTGGCAGGTCATATTACAATTGCACAGAACTTTGGTTTGGCCCATTTGAAATACTGTGTATAGCTCTGGTCACCACATTTTCAAAAGGCTGTGTAGAGGGTGCAGAGAAGGTCCACCAGGATGTTGCTTGATATGGAGTGTAGCGTTATGAAGAGAGGCTTAATATATTGTGAATATTTTCATGAGAAGGAAAGATATTGGAAAGAGGTTAATGGAGGACCTGACTGAGGTCTAAAAAGTCATGAGAGGTATAAACAGGATGGATAGCAAGAGGCTTTGTCCCATAGTGCGGAATACAATTACTAGGGGTCATAAGGAGAAATATTTCGGGAGATGTGCACGGAAAGTTCTTTACACGGGGGAGGGGGTGGGGGGGGGGGGGTGGCTGGAACACATTGCCAGTGGAAGTGGTAGAGACGAGAACGATGGCGTCATTTAAGATTTATCAAGCAGATACATAAATGGGCAGGGAGCAAAGGGATACAGCTCTTTAGAAAATAGGTGGCAGAATTCAATAGAGGATCTGGATTGGCACAGGCTTGGAGGGTTGAATGGCCTGTTCCTATGCTGTAATTGTCTTTGATCTTTGTTCTTCAAACAACAATATGGTGAGTGGAAACAGTCTAACAGAGCTCCTGGACTCATATACACATCTCTCAGTAACTATCCGGTGACTTTATGCATTCCAAAAGTGAGTGTGGCCTCATTTACATACCTCCCAGTAACTGTAGGGAAACTGCGAACTGACTCACAATGAGCCCGCTCCATCTACATACCTCCCATTAAAGTTTCTTTATTTCGAAAATATATTTCATTTTAAAAAAATCTCTTTGTTTATGTACATTGTCACAAAAGCAGTTCAATTCTGTACAATTGCACATCAAGTGAACAAACAAAACATTGTACTTTGATGCTATCCCAAACAACAAAGACCTTTCTTGCACATATAATACTAATAATTATATATATTTAAACACTGCGAGCATCTGATAACTGAACGACCCGCATTTACCTACCGCAGGAAGATCTCAGACAGTGGTCTTTCCCCACCATGTCTTGGTGGCAGCTGCCCAAATCTTAGTGCATCCCCCTACACGTAGTCCTGACTTTGGAATATGTCAGTATGCAACACTTGGTCAGGTTTATCGCCTTCTTCTGGAAGAACAAAGATTTCTGGGCAGAAGAAAGGGCATCTTTCACTGAGTTGATGATCCTCCAGGCGCAGTTTATGTTAGTCTCAGTGTGTGTCCTGGGGAAGAGACCATAAAGCACAATGTTCCACGTTACGGAACTGCACGGGACGAACCTTCACAAAAACCATTGCATCTTCCTCCACACTTCCTTTAAAAATGCACGTTGCAGCTGGAGATGTGTGACACTCTCTACAATCCCATGCAGCCAATCCAAGTACAGCGTGCAGTGGTACATAAAGGATCACAGAGGTACTGCTCTTCTCACCAACAGCCTTGCGATATTATGGTAATTGTTAGAAATTTCTGGTGATGAGGCATTCTACCAAATGACTTTGATAGCTTGCTCAGGGAACCATATGACAGGATACACCCTCGCCTTTTCCCTCAAGGTGTCGAGGACTCTACGTCCTGATCACGTAATACAAATAGAACATAGAATATTACAGCGGATCTAGATGTTGTGAAGACCTGTGAAAACCCCTCTAAAACCTGTAGAACCTATACTATGCAATTATCATACATACATTTATCCAATGACCATTTAAATGCCATTCAAATTGGCGAGTCTGCCACTGTTGCGGGCAGGAGATTCTAAACCCTCACTACTCTTTGAGTAAAGAATCTACCTCAGATATCTGTCCTATGTCTATCACCACTCAACTTAATGGCATGTCTCCGCGTGATAGCCATCACCATCTGAGGAGAAAGATTCTCACCATCCGTTGTATCTAATCATCTGAACATCTTGTATGCCTCGATTAAGCCACCACTTAACCTTCTTGTCTGTAACGAAAACAGCCTCAAGTCCTTCTGCCGATCTTCATAAGACCTTCCCTCACCTTATCTGCATCCTTTCCAATACTTCCACATCCTTCCTATAATGTGGTGACCAGAACGATAGGCAATACTCCAAGTGTGGCCACGCAAGAGTTTGGAGAGCTGCAACATGAACTCATGGCTCCCAAACTCAATGCCGCTCCCAAATAAAGGTAACATACCGTATAAGTTCTTAACAAACCTATTAAACTGGGTGGCAACTTTCAGGGAGCTATGCACATGGACACTGAGATCTCTCTGCACATCCACATTACAACGAATCCAACCATTGGCCCAGTACTCCGCATTCCCGTTACTCCTTGCAAAGTGAATTACCTGCACACTTTTCTGCATTAAACTAAATTTGCCACCTCTCAGCTCAGTTCTGCAACGTATCTATGACCCCCTGTAACCTGCCACATCCTTGCACACAGTCCACGACTCCACCGACTTTAATGTCTTCTGTAAATTTGCTAACCCATCCTTCTATGCCCTCATCTAGGTCAATTATGAAAATGACAACAGTAGTGACTACAAAACAAATCCTTGCAGTGCACTACATTTGCCACCTCCCAGTCCAGTTCTGCATCTTATCCATGTGCCTCTGTAACCTGCAATATGCTTCTGCACAGTCCACGACTCTACCGACTTTAATGTCATCTGCTAATTTGCTGACCAATTCTTCTACGCCCTTATCTAGGTTATTTATGAAAATGACTAACAGCAGTGACCACAAAATAGATCCTACTGGTGCACTACATTTGCCACCTCTCAGCACAGTTCTGCAGCTTATCAATGACCCTCTGTAACCTGTTGCATCCTTCTGCATAGTCCAGGAACTCCACCGACTTTGACGTCATCCGCAATTTCGCTAACCCATCCTTCTCTGCCAAAAATGACAAACTTCAGATTTTTGCGATGCACCACTAAAAACTGAACTCCAGGATTAACGTTTCCCATCAATTACCATCCTCTGTCTTCTTACAGCTAGCCAATTTCAGATCCCAACCACTAAAACACGCTCAATCCTATGCCACCTCAAATTCTGCAATATTCTACCATGGCGAAACTTGTCAAACGTTTTTCTGAAATCCATATGGACGAGATCAACTGCTTTACCCCCATCCACTTGTTTAGTCACCTTCTCAAAGATCACAATAAAGCTTGTGAGGTACGACTTCATCCTTCACAAAACCGTGTTGAGTATCCCTTGTCAAATTATTACTTTCTAGATGATTATAAATCCTATCTCATATAATCCTTTCGAAAACGTTGCCAACAACAGAGATAAGGCTCATTGGTCTGTTATTACCAGGGTTGTGTCTACTGCCCTTCTTGAACAAGAAAACAGCATTTGCTACTGTCCAGTCTTCTGGCAGTATTCGTGTAGACAATGATGATATAAAGATTAAAGCCAAAGCTCTGCAATGTCCTCCCTACCTTCCCAGGGAACCCTAGGATAAATCCCATCCGGCCCAGTCGATTTATCTATTTTCACACTTTCCAAAACTGAAATCACCCCCTCCTTAAGTACCCCAATACCTTCTATCTAATAGTCTATATCTCATGATTCTTCTCGACAATATTCTCTTTTCCCTGTGTGAATACTGACGACAGATTTTCATTTAGCTCCTCACCTATCTCTTTGGACTACATGCACAACTTCCCATTACTGTGATTGACTGGTTCTAATGTTACTCCCGTAATCATTTTATTCCTGACATAGCAGTAGAAAGCATTGTTGTTTTCCTTGATGCTATCTACCAAAAGCATCTCATGTCCACTCCTGATTCTTCTTAGTTCTCTCTTTCGGTCCTTCCTGCAAACTTGTAACTCACAAGCGCCCTAACTGAGCTTTCACGTCTCAGCTTTCCATAAACCTCATTTTTCCTCTTGACAAGAGATTCAACATATTTAGTTCGCTCGCTCGACCACTTCCTCCCTGCCAGACAGATATAGATGAATCAAGAATACGCTGTAGCTGTTTCTTGATCAGTCTCCACATTTCAACTGTGCTCATCCACTGCAGTTTCCTTTCCCATCATCCGACTTCACTTCTCGCTTATCACATCATTATTGCCTTCCCCCTAGCTGTAACTCTTGCCCTGTGGTATGTACCTATGCCTTCCCATTGCTCAAGTAAACAGATCGAATTTCTGGTCACTATCACCAAAGTGCTTATCTACCACCAAATCAAACAACTGGTCTGGTTCATTACCCTGTACCAAACCCAGTACAGCCTCGTCTCTTCTTGTCCTATCTACCTATGGTGTCACGAAACCCTCCTGCACACAGTGGACAAAAACTGACCACTTAAAATACTCGAATTGTAGCGTTTCCAGTCAATATCCTCCAGAACTGCGACCCTTTTACTCTCGCTCCTCTACATCTCTGTAACTTTTCAAAGGCCTACAGAAAACTCCCAACAGGGCGGGCTCCAGTCTTCTGTTTCTGTATGATACAGCTCCATGATAGAAGACAGAAACGACTGGGAGGTTTCTGTGTTTGAGGGCTTCGTATAATAGAGTGGCATACAAGGATTTGTTGGTCCTCAGGACGTTAGACTGAGATGACGTTACTGAGTCATCATCTTCCTTCAGGCTGCTCAGAATAGAACTCTCCTTGTTCACCTACTGAATGTAGAAACGCGAGCACGTCTTATAAGCTCATGTTGCGGCTGTACAGGACATTGACCAGGCCACTATTGGGATGCTGCATGTAATTCAGCTCTCGCTGCTATAAGAATGTTGTTGTGAAAGGATTCAAAAATATTTAAAGGATATTGCTAGGGTTGGGGGGTTTCAGTTACAGAGAGAGGTTGAATAGACTGGGACTACTTTCCCTTGAGTGTAAGAGACTGAAGGTGACCTTATAGAGGTTTTCAAAAATCATGAGGGTCATGGATAGGCTAAATCGACACGGTTTCTCACGGTGATGGGAATCTAAATCAAGTGGGTATATGTTGAAGGTGAGAGATTTGAAAGTAATATAAGGAACATCTTTTTCACAAAGAGGGTGGTACACATATGGAATGAGCTGCCAGACGAAGTGGTGGAGGTTAGTAATATTACAGTATCTGAAAGGCATGTGGATGGGTGTGATGATGTTGCTCTTTTAAAATGGTTGTGTTACCCTTGTTTCTTTTTTCAGAATGAGGTAAAAATATACGTTCTGACATTTCTGGGGTTGATCTACTTGAAGAATCTTTTGAGTTTAAATAAAAAAAAACACTTGTACAATCGAAGGGGAGTGGCCAGTTATCTCGGCTCAGATTCACACTCAGATTGGGTTTGGTTTGGTCTCAGCAAGCAGTCTGTGATGAAGTTGCTGGACCCAAAGAAGCAGCTCCATGCTGATCCTTTCGCTCTCTCTGACGTATGTCCTGTCAGAAACTATGTTGGATTTCTACTTTTTTGCCAAGCAGTGTTTATGGAGATCGTTGCAATTGTTTGGAACAGCATCATTAAGTTGGTATCATCTTTTGGGTTTTCGGATAGGTTGTTATTTTATATACTGTTCTCTTTCGTTTGTGTTTCATTCCGTAATCTTGGGAACCAATTCTGATTTATTTAGAAGTCGTTGAGCCAGTTGCATCAATCTTGGAGTATTCAGTCTAAACTGCTTAAGACAATTAGCAAAGTTAAGGTCCAGGATAATTTACTGAAAAGTTTTGAGGGGTATGGTCTGGTGCATAACAAGTTAGGGGTTCATCTGGATTTGTGCTATAGTTCCGATCTGGATTAGGATTGGTACACTTGAAGGCAGAGAGTGATAGTTGTTCATGTCTTCTGTGCCGAGTGTTTAATTTGGTTGGTTTAAACATCGCTTGGGATAGTCATGCCACTTTCAGTTTTCAGGGGGTTGATGAAGTGACTTTGGAGGTTTTACAAAAGGTGATTAATGCCAAGTTGCTGGAATTAGCAGACAAGCTGGAATAGGAGCTGTCTCCTTCTATGAGGAAAGGAGAGATTGTGACAATAACTCAGTACTTAAATTTGCTGGAAACGTCATCAAAATGTTTAGAGATAGCTAAAATTCAGTTGCAAATGAAGCAGCTTGAGGTAGAGGAAAAAGACATTGACATTCTAAATGAAATAAAACTGTTTGAATTATGATAAAACGCAGAGGAATGAGAGAAAAAATACTTCAGTGGAACAAAAGTAAAAAGATGAGAAAGAGAGAGATGAGAGGGAAAAGGAGAGAGATGAAAAGTTGAAATAGGGAATTTGAACTTCAGAAATTGGCACTTGGGTAGGAAAGTCAGCTTAAATGGATGAAGATGAAATTTGAAGGTAAGCATGGTGAGGAAGACAGTGAGGATGAGCAATCCATGGTAGCCAAAGGCCTAGTGCAAATATGTCTAAATGTATTCAAGCATTGCCTAAATTTGATGATAAGGACGTGGAAGCCTTTTTCATCTCATTTGAAATGGTGGCTGAACAAATTCGGTGACCAGTGACCATATGGTTTTCGATGATCCAACAAAGCTTAAAAATAGGGCTCGTGAGATATTCTCATCACCATGACGGGAGGTTTCTGGCACGTATCAGGAAGTGAAGAGAACCATCTTGAGTGCAAGTGAGCTTTTGCCCGAAACCTACAGACTGTGTGGTAAGGAAGTTACAAAGTCACCAGGTGAAACAGGAGAGACCAAAGGGTCCAGATAGGAATGCTCAACCGGAATTAGCACAGACCCTGTTTGTTAAGATATTTAGCACAAACCAGGAGCAGACAGATGACAATGCATTCATCTATAGCTCAGATAAATTAACTGAGTTACAACAGCAAGATGAAATGCAACTGCTACATTATTGAATTAATTCAATGTTGATTAGATTAGATTCCCGACAGTATGGAAAGAGGCCCTTCGGCCCAACAACTCCACACCGACCCTCCGAAGAGTAACCCACCCAGACCCATTTCCCCCTGACTAATGCACCTAACTCTATGGGCAATTTAGCATGGCCAATTCACCTAACCTGCACAGCTTTGGACTGTGGGAGGAAACTGGAGTACCCAGAGGAAACCCACGCAGACACGGGGAGAATGTGCAAACTCCACACCCGATGCTGGAATCGAACCTGGGACCCTGGTGCTGTGAGGCAGCAGTGCTAACCACTGAGCCACCATGAGTAGCACTGACCTATGCCATTCAAGAGCATCAAGAGAGAAGTGGCAGTCATTATATCTACCTTCATTCTTTGCACCTTCCTCAAACCTTTTCACTGAATCACAATCTCACATTCATATATTCCTGTTGACAGATTCCATGTAATACCTTAAATTATTCAAAGCTATTCCAAACAATTAAATGATTTTACCCGATGAAGTACTTTTACACATGTCCCTATGATTCAGTGGTATATTTTATCCCTTAACCTTCTTTTGGCTGCACTTGTCATTGATGAACATTTCCAAATCTGTCACCAGCCAATGCTTTAGAAATCTCGAATTCTATGCCCAATACTTCAGTTTTAATGTCATTCCTTTCTACATAAATTTCGTGGCTGTTATTCAAATCAGTTGTATCATTTCTAAAATGCCCAAGGCATCGTGTTACAGTAAGCATTGGAGTGCGAACGGTTAACTGAATCTGTTTGTTCGAATACTAACGATCGTCAGCTTAAAGGAATGCTTATTGTCTCACTTATGGCTTTATCGTCAACTTCCAAGAATGTTAATTGGCACCCCGGAGGCTTTGCAACTTCTATTAAAAACCGATTTCTCCAAATGAATTGGCACTTCGGGAAAACTGCGACTCGAGAGAGAGGAAGACGGGAGGTTAGTACCTGAGAGAGAAAAATGAATACAACATCCACAGAACGAATTTTATTGCAATTGATTTAAATATTTTCACAATAAACAGAAGTGACTTTCGAATGCAACACAATTCGATCATACATCAAGAACAATGAATTGGAAGATGATCACAATGGATCTCAACGTGACAACATTAAGTCGGAATATGACAGCCATTGACAGGAACTTGTACCATGCACTTTACACGTTTTCCACACGTTATGAAAAACTAGCAACAAAATGGCGAATCTATTACAGTCTTCGGATTATGCAAGCAGGATATTACCCAATGCTGGCACTTATTGGTGTCCCTGGTAAGTCAATTTGTCCATTTTCTTTTATTATTTAAGTCTGTGGTACGTGCAAAATATTTGAAATCTGTGCAGCCCAAATCCAATGTGTTCCATCCTTTTTAAAAACGTCTTTGCCATTCACACACGGAAATCTCCTCTTGAATCAGTATTCAAGATAAACCCACAATCTATTTGACGTGCTTATCCAGTTATTTCTAGCCAGCCTGCGTACATATGTCATTCCCCATCTCTGGAGGCGGTGGAAACTGAACACAGATGTTCTGGCTCCGAGTGTGGGACTCTAAGTGCACACCACAGGAACACTGAACCCATATCCATTCCCTCAACAACCCCGCCCATTAATGACCTAGTAGTATTATTCATCCTCACATTTAATTTATTCCAACGTTTGTGCAAAGCAATATAAAATAATAAGTGTTTTTAACCACAGCGTTCCCCATTCGAGTTCTCAATTTAAAATCTGACCATTCAATGCATGTTGTTTCTCTCCACTGTAACATTCAGAAATAAACCAATTTACATCTCACAGTACTTCAGCTATTCTATCATGTTTTTATTTGCTTTCCAAGTCCCCAGTAGGCTCCACAAACCTGCTACTCATCTCTCCCTAGCTTATGACATTACCATGCTTTTTTAAAAAAAGGAATGTATGTAAAGTATCAGCAATAATATATGAAAGGAGACATAGAGTTTTATTCAGTTTTAACGTACAATCTCTACACTGTCCTGATCACAACGCATTGGAAATTTGGTTCACAAGGTTTACAAAAAATTCATCAACCTATTCGGTGAAAAGAGTTAAAAGAGAAGAAAAAAAAGTATTGTGAATAATTAATGTATAATAATGTACACACGCAATTACAATATTTCAGCTCATCTGAAAGTGTTGATCACAATCTGCTACATGACACATCTATCTCTCCCAACTTTATTGTGCCCAACGAGTCGTAGCGTTGTTAGTCTGATAATATGTGAAATCTTCTACTTTCAATCCATCTCCTAGCTCTCCCAGTATATTCAGTCCTCTAACATGTCGTGCCCGGGCCCATATTTCCCTATGCCCCTAAATAGTGCTGCTTAAAGTCTTTTTCAAGTTCTCTATAGTTCGTGCTGACCACGACTTCAAGTCAGTGCAACAGGTACTGTATGAAATACTAGGAATATGCTGTTGGTAAAAAAGCACAGCAGCTCAAGCAGTATTCGAGGAGCAGAATAATCAACTTTTCGGGCATAAGCCGTTCATCAGGAAGTGTTGTACTATTAACGTCAGAAAATAGGAGATGTTCCTGGTTGTGCTGGCAGCCACTGCCACAGATGTTGTTCTGCAGTGAACAGCGCGATTCAATCCTGTCAATTTTGTTTATTTTATTTAAACTTTTTCTATGTAATTATACAAATGCTCACACAAAATGTTCTTGGGTGTCCATATACTTAGGAGAATGGAAGAATAGTCCAATTAAAGTTGAAACCTTGTTACAACAATTATTTCATTCTAGTTTAGTCACATAATCTCAGCATTTTGGTGGCTTGGTCAGTATTTCTTGTCCATGTCCAGTTCCCCTTGAGAAGGTGTTAATGACTTGCCTTCTTATGCGGTGCAGTTTGTGTGTCACAGGTATATCCACACTACAATCACGGAAGAATTTATAGATCATTGAATTAAAATGTTGAAGTGTTGTTGATATATTTCCAAGTCAGGATGGTGTCACCTTGGAGGGGATTATAATAATGTTAGTTTTTCAATTGTTTCCTGCTCTTGCTCTTACAAATTGTAGGTTTAGAAGGTTTTGAGCCAAGGTGTTTCCAAAATAAGAACACAGAACACAGATCCGGCAACAAAGAAGAATACAGCACAGGAATATCCCCTTTAGACTTCCAAGGCTGCGCTGACATCTTGTGCACTTCCATGTTGAAATTGCCTTCAATTACAGATTGTATATCCCTTTATTCCATTGCAATTCATGCTTTCAACCAGGTGCTTATTGAATACTGCTGTTGTGTCTGCTTCTACCCACTCCTCTGGCATCGCGTTCTAGGCACTCACCACCATTTGTGTAAAAAACGTACCTCACACATGTCCTTCACACTTGCCTTCGCCACTGCACCTTGAACCAGTGACCCCTAGTAATTGACCCCTCCACCCTAGGAAAAAGCCTCGTCCTTTGCACTCTATCACTGCCATTGACAATCTATAAACTTCTACTAGGTCACCTCTGAAACTCATGCGTTCTAAAGAAAGAAAGCACAATTTATCCGACCTTCTTCAGAGATAAAATCCTGCATGAAAGGTAGCAACCTGGTATTTTATTATTCCCCTCTTCAAGGCATCCGTATCTTTCTGGTGGTGTAGTGACCGCAATGTTCGATGTATGGCCGAACTAAAGTTCTATAAAGCTGCAGCATAACTTGTCTATCCTTCACATCAATGCCCAATCAAATGAAGGCAAGCAAATCATAGGCCTTTTTCTATTTCCTTATCTACCTGCGCTGTCATTTTCAGTGATCTGTGGACCTATCCCTCTGAATGTCTGCAGTTCATCATATAGACTATACACATTGCTGCCATTGAACATTGGTGTTCTCGGGAGTGCATTTCCGTGTACTTGCTTGCAATCAAACAGGATGCTTTGATCGAGATAGTGTCAAATTTCTTGAATACTTTTGGAGCTGCACTCATTCGGATATGTTGGAGTTATTTCATAATGTAGGATGAACAAATATGGATGGTGGAGTTTTGAAGCAAAGACAAATAATGCTGGAAAAAATGGCAGAAAAAAATACCACATTTCTAGTTCAGTGACCTTTATTCAAAACGAATTACATGGTTTAATCATACTGCTGATTTGTGCCTTAACTAAGGTTGATATCGTCATAGGAAGACAGACAGTGAGTTACGAGCTGCAGGTTTCCTTGTGCCTGACCTGCTTCTGCAGCCATTGCAATGCATATAGGTCATTCAGTTAGTTATAATAATCTGCAGGATGGTGGTAGCGTGGAATCCAGCAATGGTAACACCAGGGACCATAAGGAGCAATGGTTAGATTGTCTCCTGCTGGAGTTAATCATGCCCAGACAATTGTGTTGCAAATTAGTTGTTTGTAAATTATAAGACAGAGTGCAGGCACTTACCAGGTTTAGGTGCATTTGGACATGGTTTAGTGCATGATGACTGACATATTTGACTGATTGTTTCATTGATTTATTGCTGTCACATATACCAAAATACAAGGGAAAGTCTGGCTTTTCAAGTCATACAGGCAGATGTTATACGAGGTGAATCGAGGTACCAAAACAGTGTACAGAATACAGTATTCCAGTGGCAGAGAGGCATACAGAGAGTGAGATCATAATTAGCATGGGAAGCAGGGTAGGGATGTGTTGGGTAGTTTGTATGTATTTCGAAGTATGAATTCAGCGAGGAAAAAGTTCCTCTTAAAACTGCCCATACGTGTATTCTACTTTTATGTCATCTGCCCGAAAGCAGTGAATAGAAGAGGATATAACCGGGATTGGAGCGGTCTTTCAATTTATTTCTTCTCTTCCAGAAGCAACCAGAAGTATAAGTGAAGATCATTTTGCGTGATGAACTTGGCTGTTGTCATAACTCTCTGAAGTTACTTGTTGTCTTGGCAAGACCAGTTTCCAATCCACATTGTGAAGCATTGTGATAAGATGATTTCCATGCTGCCTGTATTTTATAAAAAAAGGCTAGAGTCAATGGATTTCCTGAGCCTCCTGAGGAAGTAGGAACCATGTTCAGCATTCTCAAATGTCACACTGACATTGGTGAACCAGGACAGCTTTTTAATGATCATCACTTCCAGGGACGTGTCGTTCTTGACTATGGATGTAGGTTTGCTCGCTGATCTGGAAAGTTCTTTTTCAGATGTTTTATTACCATACGAGTTAATACCACCAGTTAACCTCACTGATCATGTTACCTCTTATGGTGACAAAACGTCTGAAAACGAAACCTTCAGCTCAGCGAGCAAAACTGCAACCAGAGCTTCAACCGGAGCTACAAATCTTCACAAAACTCGCTAGCTCTCGACTATCTCTACCAGAGCATCATTGATACCGACATTGGTGTGCCCTCCAGTCCGCTTCCTGAAGTCAATGGCAAACTTCGTCGTTTTGCTGCTATTGGTGGAGAGATTGTTGCATTGACACCATGCCGCTAAACACTCAATATCTGTTTCTGCGTGGCTTGACATCTGACCTACAGTGGTTGTGTTACGAGCAAACTTGTAAATGGACTTATTAGGAATTAATAGTCATGAGTGTATAATGAATGTAGTTAGAAACTAGGTTCACGGGGTTGCACGACACTGTTGTAAGGATTACAGTGGAAGAGATGTTGCTGCCAATTCATACTGTGGACGACTGGCCAGAAATTCGAGGATCCAGTTACAAAAATGGCAGCAGAGACCTGCGTCACAGAATTTAAGGATGCATTTGTTTCGAATAATTGTGTTGAAGGCGGACATTGAGTTCATGAGTAAGAAGCTGAATTTGGTATCCTTGTCATTCATATGTTCCAGCGATTAATGTAGGGCCAGGAAGATGGCGTATGCTGTGAACCTGTAGTGCTGGTAAGTGAACGGCAAAGAACAAAGAACATTTAGGAGGCTGAAAGTGATCTGAAACATGGTTAACTTTTCGAAGTACTTTATAAATATGGAAGTCAGCACCACCGGGAGTTAGTATAGAGGCAAACTGAATGATATTTCTTTGGCAACAGGATGATATTCGTTTTCTGGAAGCTGTTGGGAACATCAGATCATACAAAGTTGAAGTTAAGGAGGTCTGTGAATAGTGCTACCAACTGGTCCACACAGCGTCTGAGTGAAAGGCTACAGACTCCATTCAGGTGAGACATTTTCCATGGACTCATTCGTAAAAAGGCGAATCTAGCAGCTGCAATGGTGATACATCCAAGGTTACTGTGATAACAAGCGTAGAATGCAGCGAACTGAGCGGGTCTGCTCTGTGTGACAGACCAGACCAGACGGCCTCAAAACAGGTCAAAAACTAGCCCAGAAACTAAGTGTTCTAGTTATTTTAAGCAGATGTATATTCTAGGAGTGTTGCAGCGGTAAAAAAAAAACACACTCTGTTTTAAACAAAACATAATTAAGTGACGCTTGAACAAAAAAAAAACGAATTGGGAATTTTTAAAAAATCTATTGGAAAATCCGACCATCACGAAAACGCAGCTTAATGATTCTTTTCCAATTACCTGCAACATCCCAGAAAGACCCTTTGGCAAAAGGTAAATTCACAGGCACATTATTTCAGTAAAGATGTCAGAGAGAGAGAGAGAGAGACAGAGAGACAGAGAGAGAGAGAGAGAGAGAGAGGATTTGCATGAAGCCGGTGCCTTGGGTTCCCAGCAGCTTATCTGGTTTCCCAGTTAAAACTTGACCAGCAACTACAAACAAAACAGCTTTATTAAACAAACCAAACCCTGAAGTCGGAGAATTGGCTACACCCCTCTCAATTTACAATTGTTTTAAAAATAGTTAAAAGCTTCTTCAAATAGATAAAGCCAGATATAATGGAACCTCTGTCTTTACAACCCCTTTGAAGAAAAAGCAAAAGAAGAATTACATCAACTTGTTAAAGGAGTAGCATCATCACACGTGTTCCTCGTGATTCTGTTCAACTTCTCTTTGTAGCCTGTTGCGTGTAAAAGTTGTGCCATAAATGACGTTGTTCACGTGGTTGGTCTTTGTCTCAAGCTTCATTTGGTGTTGCTGCTTGTCATCTCCATTGGCCGTATGAAGGTCGTACTTGGATTTCTTATATAGATCGAAGTTGCTCGATCTGTTCGCATCAGATTTGAAATTTAGGAGGGAATGTGCCTTCCGTTTCATTCATGTTTTCCACATGGAGAGCATTTGGATGGACTTCTACAGCACATAATATTGTATACACTAATGATGTCAGTGAAATTCGTTCAAATTGGACACAGAGTTCTTGATTAGGGCCCAGTCCATGGACTGTAGGCAGTTCTTTAAAAGCTTTTCTTTTGTTCCAGAAAAATACCGCACCACTTTCTGTACTCGGTCCTCATGTTTACATTTCTACATGTCAGCGAGGGAGTGGAGCGGGTGGGGGGCGTGGATGTGCGGAGGAGAACAGCCTAGTGATCTGATATTTCAAAACGCAAATGGTGAAAGGAACTGTACGTACTTTTGATAGAGGTACATCAATGGTCAGGGACGTTTGGACTTCTAGTGGAACAGGAGACATATTGGCAGCACATTATTCAAGTTGGCCTGGTTAAAGTCACAGACTAGAAAACCTCCAGGTATTCTGTCTCAACATTGCTTGCAGCGTTGTATGTTTCATCAAATGCACTCTTCAATTTCACATGGAGTGGTATGTAAACGGCCGTCAGGATAGTGGAATTGAACTCGTGCAACATATAGTAGGGACAGAATTTTACATAGGATATTCTCAGTCCATAGAGCAGTAATTCGCCAGCATGGTCTCATCTAAGCACCAAGATCATTAGAAGGCAGAAATCATGGCCACTTGCTTTTCAAAGGACGCCGATCGGTCCATTTAGTGAACTGAGAAATCCTCACATTATAAGCCTTAGTCGGGTGCAGCTTGAGTGAGCCGTGATTCTGGAAAGTAGAGTTCATAGCAATTTCTCAATTCGCTGTGGAGGATGCATTTAGATTTAAGGTTATCCATCTAGTGTTCAACAACTGGGACATTTGCCAGGAGTATGTTTCGGCGGGAGGATTTGAATTTCTGATTAGATTCTGGATGTAAGTTTGTTCGCTGAACTGGAAGGTTTGTTTTCTGACGTATAGGTACAATACTATATAACATCATCAGTGAGTCTCTGTTGAAGTGTTACCGGAAATCCAACTTGTCTCTCAAGCTTCCTGGTCTGGTGTCTGTTCTTTTTGGACCCCGGATGCCAATAAGAGAGGGCTGCTGCTTCAAGAGATACACGTGATCCCCTGAAGTGCCATGTGCACTATTCGTGTCCTTAAGCATTCTGCAACATGTACATTTAAGCTTCCTCGATGTCGGGTTACAGTGTTTCGTTTGCCAACATTTGTTGTGCCTCGGTTGTGGTTTAGACGACTTCTGGCCTCGGAGAGACTGGTAGACTTCTGGGTTTGTCCATCCACCTTCTGTAACATCTGATGGGGTCCCAGGAGTGACTCTCGTTCAAGGGGTTCTTGCCATCGTCCGGTCAGCCTTCTTGTTGTCGGTCACTAAGGGATCAGTTCTCGCATTCAGGCTGGACAGGACTCGGTTCTTGGTTTCCACGAACAGGTCAGACTTGTTGGAAGTTGGTTGATGCATGCAGGCGTGAAACTCATAATTTAATCCAGGATTAATTATGCAAATCAATTAGGTTATTTTGCCACAGTTGATGTATCTGGTCAGTAAAGTTGGTATCAGTCCCAGTAAATGCAAATTGACGCCCATGCAAAAATTTTGTTTCACCTCGAAAGAAATCAACATCCGTGTGTGGTACTCAAAATATTGCCCTACATTCTACGCTGATGGTATCAGGTAAATGTATGAAATTATCCTCGAATGTTATTGTAAACTTCAGGGGTTCAACATGTCGAAGTGGGATGTTTCTGCTCGGTGTAGATACAATTAGCCAAAGGACGTTTTCTTTTCAGTTGTTCTTCTTGTCATGATGACTATAAGATAGCAGTAAATTATTCTGGTCCGTTATTATCTGAGGTACTACACTGTCTGCCATATGATCCACATATTCCACCTGAAATAAAGTAATGCTCACGAAATCGTTGCCTCCATTATAATATTTTAAATTAATTGCATGATCCCCAACACCAAGTATTGTGATGCATTCAATTCGGAATGTTAAGAGTTCGGCTGTGACTGAGCCATGCTCTGGAAGAGGGAATAATTCTAAATGACGCTATATGCGTTTCACAAATTTCACTATGCCTCGGTTCTATTTTACATACCAACATATTACATCATAAAAACAGTCTCAGACTAAATTATTTTATCGCACAGGATCAAATGTAGCGATCTCAAGAAACATTGAATCAAAATTAATGCAACCTGATGTACAATTTCTCTTTCTCCTCTAACAGTTAATATATTGACGGTTGTGATACTGAGTCGGCGAAAATGTGGTCTTTCCAAATGTACCACACGATACATGGTGGCCATGGCAGTGGCGGACCTCCTCGTTATTATCTTGGACCTGGTACTAAGACACATTGTACTTGTCTATAATAAACTTTTCCGTTTCCTAGAGAACATCCCTATGTGTAATATTCATGCTGCATTGATAAATGCTGTCACAGATGCATCTGTCTGGTTCACCGTTGCATTTACTTTTGACCGATTTGTGACCATCTCTTCTAAGAAGTGGAGAAGTAAATATTGCAATGTAAAGACAGCAGATTTCGTTCTTGGAACACTTGGAGTATTATGCTGTTTAAAAAATGTCAGCTGGTATTTCATGCTAACAGGTTCCTACAAAAAGTGGAATACACCATGGTTCTGTATCATGGCAAAAGAAGTGCAACTTTCTCTCGTTTGGGCAGCAATAGAGTTCATGCATCACGTTCTATCACTGGCAGTTCCATTCGTGCTTATTGTTCTGCTCAATACTTTCATTATCAGGCAGGTTTTAATGAGCAGACAAAACTGCAGAAGGCTCCATGCTCATAGAATTTGGGAGGGTCATGGAGATTTAGAGGGAGAGAGTCGAAGGAAATCTATTATTTTCCTGTTTGTTATCTCAGGAACTTTCGTTCTGTCACGGGCTTTGATGACGCTGTTTTGTTTGTGGAAACGAATAGAAAAGTTGGATTATAACATCATACTTATACCTTACGTTGTACTTGAACTAAGCTTCATTCTGCAAACATCGGCCTGCTGCACAAACGCTTGTGTTTATACTGTTATTCAATCAAAATTCAGAGGACATTTGAAGAATATGCTTATGTATCCATTTTCGACATGTTTATATTTTATTCAACGATCTAAATAACTGAAAAATTGGAGATTTCACATTTCACATTGTGTGACATTGCGTTGGAGGTTGCCGTGGTGAAGCAAATGTACTCGAAGACCTTTCTCCATAAGCAAATATGAATATAGATTCACGCAGCTATAACCTCAAAGGATTTGATTCAGTCTGTTAAACATATACAGATCTTGATAGAACATAGAACAGTACAGCACAGAACAGGCCCTTCAGCCCACGATGTTGTGCTGACCACTGATCCTCATGTATGCACCCTCAAATTTCTGTGACCATATGCATGTCCAGGAGTCTCTTAAATGTCTCCAATGACCCTGCCTCCACAAATGCTGCTGGCAACGCATTCCATGCTCTCACAACTCTCTGTGTAAAGAACCCGCCTATGATATCCCCTCTATACTCTCCTCCAACCAGCTTAAAACTATGACCCCTCGTGTTAGTCATTTCTGCCCTGGGAAATAGTCTCTGGCGATCGACTCTATCTATGCCTCTCATTATCTTGTATACCTCAATTAGGTCCACTCTTCTCCTCCTTTTCTCCAATGAAAAAAGTCCGAGCTCAGTCAACCACTCCTCAGAAGATAAGCCCTCCAGTCCAGGCAGCATCCTGGTAAACCTCCTCTGAACCCGCTCCAAAGTATCCACATCTTTCTTATAATAGGGTGACCAGAACTGGACGCAGTATTCCAAGTGCGGTCTAACCAAAGGTTTATAGAGCTGCAACAAGATCTCACGACTCTGAAATTCATTATCCCTGTTAATGAAAGCCAAAACACCATATGCTTTCTTAACAATCCTGTCCACTTGGGTGGCCATTTTAAGGGATTGATGTACCTGCACACCAAGATCCCTCTGTTCCTCAACACTGCCAAGAATCCTCTACTCAGCTTTCAAATTCGAACTTCCCAAATGCATCGCTTCTCATTTATCCAGATTTAACTCCATCTGCCACCTCTCAGCTCATCTCTGCATCCTGCCAATGTCCCGCTGCAGCCTACAACAGCCCTATATATTGTCAACGACACCTCCAACCTTTGTGTCATCTGCAAACTTGCTGACCCATACTTCAATCCCCTCAGCCAAGTCATTAATAAAAATTACAAACAATAGAAGCGCAAGGACAGAGCCCTGTGGAACACTACTCACCACAGACTTCCAGGCAGAATATTTTCCTTCTACTACCACTCGCTGTCTTCTGTTGGCCAGCCAATTCTGTATCCAGACAGCTACGCTCCCCTGAATCCCATTCCTCCTGACCTTCTGAATGAGCCTACCATGGGGAATCTTATCAAATGCCTTGCTGAAGTCCATATACACCACATCTACAGCTCGACCCTCATCAACCTTTCTAGTCACATCCTCAAAGAACTCGATAAGATTTGTGAGGCATGACCTGCCCCTCACAATGCAGTGCTGACTGTATTTAATCAAGCCATGCTCTTCCAAATGGTCATAAATTCTATCCCTCAGAATCCTTTCCAGCACCTTGCAGACGACCGACGTGAGACTTACTGGTCTGTAATTGCCGGGGATTTACCTATTTCCTTTCTTGAAGAGAGGAATTACATTTGCCGTTTCCCAAAGCAGCCGAGGACAAATCTGGTCCGGGCCTGGCGACTTGTCAATCTTAATGTTTGACAAAATTTTCAGCACATCACCTTCCTCTATCTCTATCCATTTCAGCATGCACACCTGCTCTTCAAAGATTTCATTCACTACAAAGTTCGTTTCTTTCGTAAAGACTAAAGACTTGTACGGGATAATTCACCTGAAAGAATTCCTCATTGTTGTTTTTTTTTGTTATCTCCACAAGTCTGTACATTTTATACAGTAAATGAGTTTTCTTTCACTTACTTTCATTTAAACTACAATGGGTACACTTCCCGGTAGGCGTGTGACATCATATCCTGTCCTTCCACGATAAATAATTTTATCATCATTTCTGTCAATCATTTTAAATTCACACCCTCTACTGCTCTAAACGGGGACATTTTCGCTATTTATAATTCAAGCTTTCCAACCCAGAATCGCGGAATTCTTACATTATGGAAATAGCTTTTTCAGGCCAACAATTGCACACCAACCCTCCAGAGCATCTAGCCAGACTAACCCCTCTACTCTAATCCTACTTTTCCCTTGGGTAACCTACACATTCCTACAGAATATGGCAATTTAGCATGTTCAGTCCACCTAAATTGCACATCTTTGAGCTGTGGGAGAAAACAGGAGTACCAGGAGGAAGCTCAAGCCTGTACAGGGAAAATTTTCAAACTCCACAGAGACAGTCACTGGAAGGCTGGAATTGAACCCGGATCCTTGGCACTCTCAGGCAGACGTGTTAACCAATGAAGGCATAACATTATGTATTTCTTTAAAAGTTTACTGATTTTGCTATCTTCTAAAAACACCTAAACGGAAATGCAAACAAAGTCCAGTGTGATTAAAACAGATATGATTTGTAACTACCAAGCTTGATGGCACTGTGGTTAGCACTGCTGCCTCACAGTGCCAGAGACCCGGGTTCATTTCCCGCCTCAGGCGACTGACTGTGTGGAGTTTGCACATTCTCCCCGTGTCTGCGTGTGTTTCCTCCGGGTGCTCCGGTTTCCTCCCACAGTCCAAAGATGTGCAGGTCAGGTGAATTGGCCATGCTAAATTGCCCGTAGTGTTAGGTGAAGGGGTAAGTGTAAGGATATGGGTGGGTTGCGCTTCGGCGGGTCGGTGTGGACTTGTTGGGCGGAAGGACCTGTTTCCACACTGTAAGTAATCTAATCTCGATAAATTTAGCATTCTGCATTCATTTTGTTAAAGACCGATTGTTTTGGATGCTTTATGAGCTGGAGTCTCAATCTATCATACCAACCCAAATATTCTCTGGACATATAAGCTTTTATGTTTGTTTGATTTCTCTTTTGTCCAAATAAAATATATACCTCCAGGCAATCCACATGCTATTAGTTTCTCCCACCATGGTCATGTTTTGAGACAGTGCTCTGAGTAGCAATGTTTATGAAACACAGAAGTCATAAGAACGATGTTGGTGAATTCAGCTGCTGGCAAGTCTCATATCACACATTTTTTTCAGGCGTTCTTTTTCACAATATCAGTTTCCATTTAGACACAATTTTAACAGCATTACCCTCATGGATCGTCGCTTTTTCCTCCAGTCCTCCGAAGTCATCCTTTTTGAACTGAGTTTAAACTCATTGGCTCTGAGTTTGCGTGATAAATATAATAACCTCTTCTGTATCAGCAATCCTTTTCCATGTCGCGGAGGTGAAAGAAAATTAAGAGAAATCATCATATATTTGGCAAATTTCGTTCTCAGTATTTTGCAATGGACTCAGTCATGTTTGGGTCTGTTGTTAAGTATAACGAGGACATGCGACTCACGTTCTGCTCCATGACAATCTGAAACATGTCAAGGGTTAGATAGGGTGGACAGAGAGCCTTTTTCCAAGTATGTTGACGGCCAGCACGAGGGGGCATAGCTTTAAATTAAGGGGTGATTGATATAGGACAGAGGTCAGAAGTAGTTTCTTTACTCAGAGAGTAGTAAGGGTATGGAATTCTTTGACCGCAACTGTAGTAGATTCGCCGACTTTAAGTGCATTTAAGTCGTCATTGGATAAACATATGGACGTACATAGAATAGTGTAGATCCGATGGGCTTCAGATTGCTATGACTGGTCGGCGCATCATCGAGGGCCGAAGGGCCTGTACTGCACTATAACTTCTATGTTCTATGTTCTATGTTCCCAGAGTAAATTAGTTGGTCCAGCTGCCAGGTTTTAAACAAACAGAACGTGTTTAAAGAATCACAAAATTCAACACAATGAACAGAATAGAGCAGACTGGATAACTTATGCTATGTAAAACCCAACATGCAATCCCGATTTAATGATGTTTTTTCCGACAATAATTGCAACCTCCTGATAAATAGACCCCTTAGTACAAAAAGTAAAAATGACACAAAAAAAAACTTACAGGTTGCAAAGTCAGAAGGGCAGGAGGAGGAAGAATATCCAGTTTGAACGGTGACCCAGACTCAACTAATATCCTGAACTGAAGTGCGCAGCTCGAGAGCAGGCCACGTCCCCTTGATAATACTCGATTTTTAAGACTTCAAAGTCTTAGGCTGGGGGGATTACCTGCTAGGTATAAACGAAAATGGCCCCAATAAACCTTTCAAACCCAGCCTAGTTAGACCCTGGCTAATTATCCACTATTAGAAAGAAAAATTCAAGGGCATAGTAATCTTGTAAAAGGCACAGGTTCGTTCGACCTCCCTACTTAAAAAAATGAATCATGAACATCCAATAGATTTTCAAAATTTCGAAAAGTATTGGTAAGTTACGTAAAATGCACATATACTGACTTTCAACATGCAAACATGCAGGATCACAATCGGATTCTTTCTATGGGTCTTCCGCCACCGAATGCATCTGTCTCTCATTTGAGTCTCGACAATGTGTTGGCAATCCTGTCTTCTCAACCTACCACATGTACAATTTTCAAGCTGAATGTCTGTAATAACAAGCTCCATTACAATAGTCTGACACTTTTGTCCTTAGGTTTTCACACAAACTTCAATGTGTTGTGATTCAATGGGTATAGTTGTCTCAGATATTTGTGGTCGGCATGGTGGCACAGTGGTTAGCACTGCAGCCTCACAGTACCAGAGAACCGGGTTCAATTCCCACCTCATGCGACTGACTGTGTGGAGTTTGTACGTTCTCCCCGTGTCTGCGTGGGTTTGCTCCGGTTCCCTCCCACAGTCCAAAGATGTGCAGGTTAAGTTAATTGGCCATGCTAAATTGCCCATAGTGTTAGGTAAGGGGTAAATGTAGGGGTATGGGCGGGTTGCGCTTCGGCGGGGCGGTGTGGACTTGTTGGGCCGAAGGGCCTGTTTCCACACTGTAAGTCATCTAAAAAAAAGATGCGTTACTCGTCATATAAAAATGAAGTGTTGCATTGCCAGCACCAAGTTTAAAGTCGAATATTTTTGCTGACGATAGTTCAACTTTCTGGAGAAATACCCGATAGGTTTTACTAAATTTTGATTGTTTTCCTGCAGGAGCACAGCACCGACACCCACACCACTCGCATCAATAACCACCTTACTAGTTTTTCTGTAATCAGGTGTGGCTAATACCTAGTCATTGGTTAGCACAGTCAAACGTCTTCTCACAGAAAAACTTCTTGCCATCAGTTAATAACAGAGTGGAGAAGCCACATTGCAAACATTTGTCACAAATGTCCGATGAAATCTCTTCAATCCCAGCAACTATAGCCTTGGCGGCACAGTGGTTAGCACTGCTGCCTCACAGCGCCAGAGACCCGGGTTCAATTCCCGCCTCAGGCGACTGACTGCGTGGAGTTTGCACGTTCTCCCCGTGTCTGCGTGGGTTTCCTCCGGGTGCTCCGGTTTCCTCCCACAGTCCAAAGATGTGCAGGTCAGGTGAATTGGCTATGCTAAAGTTGCCCGTAGTGTTAGGTAAGGGGTAAATGTAGGGGTATGGGTGGGTTGCGCTTTGGCGGGGCGGTGTGGATTTGTTGGGCCGAAGGGCCTGTTTCCACACTGTAAGTAATCTAATCTACTTTTGTCAATGTGATAGAGAATTCCCCCAATTACATTTGTTTTCACATCCCGCGAGGCCATTTCTCCATGTCCAATAATATGGCCCAGGAAGGTGACTTGTTCTTGGGTAAATTCAACTTTAGCTAGGTGTATCGCCAGGCTTGCCTTCCAAAGTCGATCGAACAAGTCCGAAAAATGTAGTATATGTTTCTTCTATGAGTGACTAAAAATCACCATGTCAGTGATGTCCACAACATAGTTGAGTAACCTAGCAACAAACATATTTGTTAGTCTCTGAAATATTGCTGGAGCATTTTACATACCAAATGACATAACTTTAAACTGATACAGTCCATTTGGCATTAAAACAGCCGAAATTGCCGTTGCACTTTCTGAGCAAGTCCAACAAAGAAATGTAATGCTTGATGTGACTTTCCTAGTGATCCCTGAGGCTCTTGATCATACACAGAAGAATTGTTTTATTCCAAATCTATCCATAATTTCCTTGAATAGCTTGGATGTGAAATTTTACCCTTGATTTAACTGTATCTCGATTGGTAGTCCGTATCTAGTTGAAAGAAAATGAGTATTTCTTTCATAATTAATTCTTTTATATTATTCTTTTAGCTGTGATGTAACATAATGGGACAGTCTCTGGAAATCTTGTCAATGTATTCATTATTGCTAACAAAGACCGATTCCCATGTTTTCTTTGAGGTAGGAGACCAGTGCAACCAATTAATACGCTTATAAAGTGTCCCTCAAATGCTGGAATAGGTATTAAAGTGCAGGTTTTATTACTGTCTGTGGTTTTCCGTGTACCTGCCATGTATGACACGTCCGGAAAAATTCAACTACACCCTTGTGCACAGCAGTCTAATAGAACTGTGTGTGTATTTCATCCTGGGTTTTCCTCACTCCGAAGTGACATGCAAGTGGTAGCTCATGCGCCACTCGCAATACATTCTTTCTAAACTCCACTGGCAAGACAATTTAATGAATTTATGCCCAATTCTCATCTGCCTGAATACGTGACCGTCTCCATTTCCTCATCAAGACATCATTTTTCAGGTAATAACATTCAGGCATACGTTCAGATTCCAACTCTCTATATGCCTTTTTTGTGCAACTGCTTTAAATGTTCATGTTTCTGCTTCAATTCCACGATTTTGCAGAGTTAAAAATATTTGTATTAATATTTATTTGCTCCTGTTTTGCTTCAACTATCTGATTGAACACAGTCTCTGCGAATGCCCCTTCAGCTTTCTTAAACATGCCATTTGATCTCTCTTGCTTCAAACCATGAATCTGTGACTTTGTTACTACACAATCAGAAAAGGTTTCAGCATAAAAATTCCATTGCTTCTGTTCCCTGAGTCTCCGCTGGCTTTTTAACCACAGTCTGTCCTCATTTTACATAACTGCGCGTTTTTTGACTCACCATGAATTCCTATTACCAGTACCATTTCTGGCAGTAGACTTTAAGGAGTAACTATCTCCTTATCCTTCAGCATCACAGCCGGAGATTCTCCTGCATCCCTTAATATTGTAACCCCTTTACCTGCAACTCCTGGCTTATGTGAATAAGCTTTACCTTTGCTGATATATTTGCTAAGCAGATCCAGCACTTCCTCCTGAATCAACCTCTGATCAGCTTGACAACTCTGATGCAGCTTTATAGCTTCCGCTATGCTTTCTGTTACCATTCCAACAAAGCTCCCAGGCTTGTCCTGTTTTCCTACATCTGACATTTCCCTAGCCCACCAACATCGTGATACACCGTGTCTACTTTATTGCAATGAAATCACTGGACCTTTTTACTTTGTTGTCCCTTTCAAGTGCTTCCTTTTGACTCTGTGGTAAATTATCGTTCTGGTCTTATCCGAAATCTACCTTTCTCTTTTCATGTGACGATTTCTCTTTCCCCCCAGTTCTCTCACTCATGGAGTGAATTTGATTCTGGAATCGTAACCGTGTTTTATGGACCAACTCATAACCATCAGTCACTTCAGCTGCTAACCTTGCTCTTTTAACTCTCTGCTCTTCTACATGACCTCCAATTCCTCCAAAATAATTGTCTCTCTGAGATCGTCGTGGGTTTGCTCACTTTTAAAAGATCTTATCCACCTATCAAAATTACTTTGTTTGATCCTTTCAAATTCAATATAGATTTGGTCAGGGCCGCTCCTTAGATTCATGAAACGTTATCTGTCGGCTCCTGGTACAAGCTCATTTGAACTTAAGATAGATTTTTTTGACCTTCCCATACTCCGGAGATACCTCCTCTAAAAGTAATGTGAATACTTCACCAGCTCTATCCACAAGTTTGATCAGGATCAAGAAAACCACACGTCACTGGTCACTCCATTTGTTTAGCCAATTTTTCAAATGAGATGAAAAAGGGTTCAACATCCTTCTCATCAAATCTAGGCAATGATTGAACAGACTTAAACAGTTTCTTACAAGGCTTTTGACTACTAGGGGATTGCTTATATTCAGTCTCTTCCTCACTAAGTCTACCTTCAGCCTTCATTTCCGTCCTTTTAAACTGACTTGCCTTTCTAAATGTCATTTTCTGAAGTTCAAATTCTCTCTTTATTTTTCTTTTTGTGCCGTTAAAGCCCTTCGTTGTTTTTTCTTCCTCTTCTACTTTAATTCGTAACTCATTTCTGCTGCCCTTTCCTTTTCCCTTACCTCAACTCAAGCTGCTTCATTTGCTGTTGAATGTAACCATCTCCACAGATCCTGATGGTGTTCCCAGCAAATCTAAGTGCTGAGTTATTACTGGAGCCACCTCATTTTTCCTTACAATAGGACGTACCTCCAACTCCTGCTTTTCTGCTAATTCCCGCAGCTTGGCCTTAATCACGTTTTGCAAAACCCTCAGAGTCACCGTTTCCACTCCAAAAACCTAGTTGGAGACTGAAAGGGTCATTGTCATCCGAACGCTTTTTAAACTAACCAAATTAACACCAGAAATAAAAGATGCTAAACCTAGCACTCGCTGTTCAAATTCTGCAATCTATTATGGACCAGGCCCGACCCCTGAAAATACTCTTGAACAGGAAGCTGTGACCATAATTTTGCTCTTTGTTTTAGGTAGGGGGGTCATGGTAATCTTTGCATATTCCCAGAGTGAATTAGCTGGTCCGACTGCCAAGTTTTAAACAAACAGAACCTATTTACAAAATTTAGGAATTAAACACAA
>NC_057754.1:12106911-12108368 GCF_004010195.1 Chiloscyllium plagiosum | reverse complement strand
TTTATAAAAATGATCTTAATTAATATCTTTAACACCCAATTATTAATCTCTTCTTAGATTAGTAAAATATCTCAATGTCATTGAATTCAATGCTCAGAGAACACTGCACATACCGCCATACAAATGCCTTCCTGGTCATCTAATTGCTGCTCAGGAGAAAAACCTGAGTACGTATCTTAGAGTTCCTGAGAGCAAGAACCACAGTAAACATTTGGTGAGCAGTTCCATCCAATAAATGCACTTGATTTCTTAAATCTCAGTTAAGTAATTGCACATGTAATATTTTGCTAAAACCAATGACCATACTTTATTACAAATGGCCGAGGATACTAACACAGCATACGTAGCAGCTTTCCAATCAGGTTTCTGGTTGAAGAATCACAAAATAAAATAATTTAATTTTGGCTTTGAACAACTTTAAGTAAAAACATTTTGAGCTCGTGCATTAAGAATCTTCATCTGCTTATTCAGAGAAAATACTGAAAGGTAGAACGGTAGATTTAGTTTATTTTGACTTTCATTTAGAAAAATATTCATGAATTGCTTCTCATTTTCTTCCTAGTTCTGATACAAATGTCTAAATATTTATCATAATAAAACTTTATGAATACTAAATGAATGTTCTCTGCAGGAACAATATGAAGATGTTCAATGGCCTCTAATTACTGTTGAGTAGAATACTCTTTCTAATGGTCTTATTGTCTTGAGCCGATGTTTTTTGTGACTGGTGTTCTGTGACTGATGTGTATTCAAATCATGTGCACTGCATAAGGATTTTATCAAAGTTTCAATTTGTTATAACTGTTTTGAACATGTTGATTTCTAAACATTTTTACACTAAAGTCGTTTATCAATGTGCAAAAATCACAAGATTATGGAAGTTCCCTGTATCTTATATTCATTATAATACACACTGTTATAATCTTCATATTGGCTTCCTATTCCTCACATGAATGTCTAAACATTGGTCATGTAAAAAGGTATATAAATTAAAAGTACGTCTCAATACGCAAATCAATGGAAGGAAACATGTCATTTTCTTAATCCTGCATTTTGAGCCAAAAATAATTCTGCTGAATAATCACTGAATGTATCATTATTGAGAATCCACAGACCTAGGTGCTATATTATATTCCTCAGTGTAGCGATCTTAATTAATATCCAATCATCATCATAGCAAAGTGTTTTTAAAATATTGAATCAATTTATTTGTTCAGATTACAACGTTAATTTTCCAGTCACTGCCAATACAATAGTTGCACAATTATTAGAGTTAGTCTTTCTATTCGCATTTAAATTTCATCAATTTTTTTCTTAGTACGAACACTACAATATAAAAATCAATTTACTTTTCAGATGAACTATCCCATAATGAAAACAAAGACTTCCCATTCAACACCCCACTGTAAATACCTGATAATTGCTAATTTGAATGATCGCGGTAATCTCAGCCTGAA
>NC_057754.1:12102759-12106322 GCF_004010195.1 Chiloscyllium plagiosum | reverse complement strand
TGTCCCTGCCGTTTCCGGTTGTCAGTTTCAGCTGTCCGCTGTGGTGGCCGGTATATTGGGTCCAGGTCGGTGTGTTTGTTGATGGAGTTTGTGGATGGGTGCCATGCTTCTAGGAATTCCCTGGCTGTTCTTTGTTTGGCTTGTCCTATAATGGTAGTGTTGTCCCAGTCGAATTCATGTTGCTTGTTGTCTGCGTGTGTGGCTACTAAGGATAGCTGGTTGTGTCGTTTCGTGGCTAGTTGATGTTCGTGGATGTGGATCGTTAGCTGTCTTCCTGTTTGTCCTATGTAGTGTTTTGTGCAGTCCTTGCATGGGATTTTGTACACTACGTTAGTTTTGCTCATGCTGGGTAACGGGTCCTTAGTCTTGGTGGGTTGTTGTCTGAGAGTGGCTGTTGGTTGGTCGCAGTAGTCTGGCTGTCATTTCAGATATGTTCTTGATGTATGGTAGTGTGGCTAGTCCTTTGGGTTGCGGCATGTCCTCGTTCCGTTGTCTAATGTAGTGTACAAAATCCCATGCAAGGACTGCACAAAACACTATGTAGGACAAACAGGAAGACAGCTAACGATCCGCATCCACGAACATCAACTAGCCACGAAATGACACGACCAGCTATCCCTAGTAGCCACACACGCAGACGACAAGCAACATGAATTTGACTGGGACAACACTACCATTATAGGGCAAGCGAAACAAAGAACAGCCAGGGAATTCCTAGAAGCATGGCACTCATGCACAAACTCCACCAACAAACACATAGACCTGGACCCAATATACCGGCCACTACAGCGGACAGCTGAAACTGACAACCAGAAGCGGCGGGGACAGGCCACTATAAATGCCGGAGGAAACACCACAGAAGCGCTTCACAGGAGGCTCCCAAGCACTGAGGATGCCACCTGGAGAGGGGACGAAACGTTTGCAACAAAAACTTCCAGCTCGGCGAACAGAACCACAGCATCGAGCACCCGAGCTACAAATCTTCTCACAAACTTTGAATGTGCTTGACTTTATATTAGCTTGTGGAATGGCCTCAGAGTCAGGTCAATTAGTGGCAGAGATTCCAACGTCCCATTAAATAACAAACTTAAAGGTTAAATCAAATGAAGAACTGGAGATCTGAAATTATATTATCAATGGAAAGAAAACAACAAAAAATGCTGGGGAACCTTTTAGAACTGAAAGCAGCTGGAAAATAATATGAGTAATGCTGGTGACAGGAAAGTCTGCTTTGAAGGGGAGGAGGAGTGAGTTGAATCGATAGAGAAAGAGAGAGATAGAAGAGAAAAAGCAAATGAAGGGAATAATGATCAGCTTGGATGGAAATCAAATGTGAGATTCACTTTTATTTTTTTACCTCATTTACTTTTTGCCTTTCCCATCTTGCTGAGTATCATGCCCACATAGAAACAGGTACAACCACTTTTCAAATGTTCGTTTTTCGCCACTTCCCTTTCCGAATGACTTACATTCATACCTGTTTTCGCTAAGCAAAAGAAATCCGAAGAGGATTTTCCCTTTTACAAAGAAAGCCGAGTTTCTTCCCATATAAATTAATGTGTCTTCACTTTACGCTATATCAGCTTACTAAAGGTTTTATTGGAACACTCTACTTTCGGATAACGAGGGAGTCTGCATATATCTTTGAGGAGAAAGTGAGATCTGCAGATGCTTGAGATCAGAGCTGAAAATGTGTTGCTGGAAAAGCGCAGCAGGTCAGGCAGCATCCAAGGAACAGGAGATTCGACTTTTCGGGCATAAGCCCTTCCTGAAGAAGGGCTTGTGCCCGAAACGTCGATTCTCCTGTTCTCTGGATGCTGCCTGACCTGCTGCGCTTTTCCAGCAACACATTTTCAGTCTGCATATATCCAAAACCATGTTGAAGGCGATTTGATCCCCTGTCTGTCTTTCCTGTGTGTGGTCATCTTCTTGTAGTCATTAATGAGATATGGGTATCTCTGGCTGGGCCAGCATTATTTCACATTTCTAGTTGCCCTTGAGAAGACCTTGAGCCACCGTAGTCCAATTGTTTGACATGATTTGATTTGATTTATGTTAGTAAAATGTACTGTGGAAAGCTTTGTTTTGCGAATAGTGCAGGCACATCATTATAAACAAGAAAACACAGATCACAGGGTACTGAGACAGAGTGAGGCATACAAGGTTACAGCTACACTGGAGGTGAGCAAAGCAAGATCAATCTTATTTGAAAAGTTAGAGATGTCAATACATCAGTCTAATTAAAGTAGGGAGGAAGGTATTCCTGAGCATGCTGCTCCATGTTTTCAAGCCTCTATATCATCTGCCTATTGGAAGAGGTTGTAGGAGATCATTACCTGTTTGGGAGAGATCTTTGATGTTACCAGCTTTTCTGTGACAATGAGAAGTATAAATGGATTGGAGGTTGTCTTTCGTGATAGCTTGAGCTGTGGACACAACCGTCTGTAGTTTCTTACCCTCCTGGGCAGGGCAGTTCCCATGTCACGCCATTATGCACTCAAATCGAATGCATTCAGTTTCCAGTATACAGAGCACTGGGAGACGGGCAGTCCCAAAATATTTAGATGTAACCATTGGGTGTCAAATGAATACCCACGTTCTGGTTGATGTTGTGAGACCAACTGAAATTTCACCAATAAATTTAAATTATGTCCACGATGCCAAAACGCAACTGAGGTTATTGTATTGCCAACATCGAACCAATGAGCCATCACCTGCTTCAAACGAATAGAGAAGCCATCACCATCACAAAGAGGGAGAAAGAGACAGACAAGAAGGGAACGAGAGAGAGAACACAGTGAGAGAAATAAATGGACAGTCAGTCAAATAGAGAAAGGAAACAAAACAAGGAAACAAACTGTCAAATGGACAGGGTGAAGGGGGATAGCAAATTCAGGGAAAGAATCATAAGACAGAGAAAATGAAAACACAGGGAAACAGATAGAGTGAGAGAAACAGTGAGAGACAAAGGACACGGGGAACTGGGGATGGGGTCACAGGGAACTGGGGTGGGAATGGGAGGAGCAGGGGTGAGGACCGTAGATAGCTGTGAGTGAGCACTGGAGGGAACTGGGGGCGGGGCGAGCTGAGGATCTATTGTTACCTTACAAAGATGTACAAGCAGATCGTCGTAAGCAAGGATGTACAGAACAATGGCTGTAAAATATGTCCGAGAGGCATGTCAGTTACGCTGTACAAGGTGTGCACTGGGCAAGTTCAACATGAACAAGATCAGCATTATCTGAGGTTAGAGATTTCATTCATCGTCTATTAACAGCCGGGCAGAAGCTGTTCCTGAACCGGCTGCTCTGTGTTTTAAAGCTTTTGTATCTTCCAGGCTGAAGAGCTTGTAGGAGATAATTACTGGGGTGTGATGGATCTTTTGTAATGTTAGATATAGAACAAATAACTTTCCAGCACTGGAGAAGGCCCTTCAGCCCTTCAAGCCTGCGCTGATCCAGATCCTCTATCTAAACCTGTCGCCTATTTTCGAAGGGTCTGTGTCACTTTGCTCCCTGCCCATTCATGTTCCTTTCCAGAAACATCTTAAATGGAACACCACT
>NC_057754.1:12072185-12100274 GCF_004010195.1 Chiloscyllium plagiosum | reverse complement strand
ATTGGAAAATGATTACCAATGCATCCACGATTTCTAGGGCCACCTTACTAAGTACCCTTGGAGGCAGACCATCAGGTCCCGGGGACTTACCAACCTTCAAACCTAACAGTCTATCCAACAACATTTCCTGCCTAATATAAATTCCCTTCAAACATCCATTACCTTCGGTCCTTCAGTCACTATTATATCTGGGAGATAGCTTGTGTCTGCCCCAGTGAAGGCAGATCCAAAAGACCTATTCAACTCTTCTGCCATTTCCTTGTTCCCCATAATAAATTCGCCCGTTTCGGTCTTCAAGGGTCCAATTTTAGTCTTAAGCAGTTATTTCTTTCCTTTTCACATGCCTATGCACCTGTATATTTTTGGCCAGTTTGTCTTTGTACCGAATTTTTTTCTCCACGTATTGCCTTTTTACTTATCCTTTGTTGCTCTTGTCTTTGTACCGATTTTTTTTCTCCACGTTTTGCCTTTTTACTTATCCTTTGTTGCACTTTCAATGTTTCCCAGTCCTCCGGCTTCCGCATCATATTTGCTATGTTATATTTCTCGTTTATCTTAATACAATCCTTAACTTCCCTCGTCAGCCACGGCCACCCCTGCCCCCCCTTAGGATATTTCTTCCTCTATGGAATGAATATATCCTGCACCTTCTGCATTATATCAAGAACTACCTGACATTGTTATTCCACTGCCATCCCTGCTAGTGTATTGAACCATTGAACTTTGGTCATCTCCTCCCTCATAGCTCCATAGTTCCCTTTGTTCAATTGCAATACTGACACTCCCTTCTTCCTCTCAAATTGCAGCTTAAAACGTATCATAGTATGGTCACTACCTCCTACTGGCTCATTTACTTCGATTTCCCTGATCAGACCCGGTTCATTGCATAACGCCAGATTCAGAATTGCCTTCTCAATGAGAGGCTCCATTACATGCTGTTCCAAGAATCCATCTCAGAGGCACTCCACACACTCCCTTTCTTGGGGTCCTGTACTGTGTTGATTCTCCCAGTCTATGTGCATGTTGCATTCCCCATAACAACTGTAGCAAAACCTTTGCGAAAGACCAAGTTCAACTCCTTATTCACTTTACACCCTACATCCGGACTACTGGTTGGGGTATTGCAGATAACAGCCATTAGGGTCTTTTTGCCCTTAGAATTTCCCACAGCCATCCATACTAACTCAACATCTCCTGATTCTATGCACCCCCCCCCCCCCCACCTTATTGAACCTCCTTGACTGTCAGACCTATGTGAGAAGTCCAGGACATGTTATCACTTATCATCACTCCGAGGAACCTGACGCTCAGCACTCTCTCAACCATTGACGTACATGGCAGCATGTTCCCACGTTTCTTTCGGAAGTCAATCATCAGTTCTTTATTTCTGCCTAATTTGAACAGAGGTTATAATCATTCCACCATGGTACCAAGCCCTCGATCTCCTTTCTGTATTCTGACTTGGCGTTGTGTGATAACCTTCCTGCGTTGGTGGTATCTTCAGCAAACGTGGAGATGGCTTTTTTCTAATTTGGCAACAGCCGCGTGTGTCCAGGAGGTATAGTGGAGGCTCGGGGTACAGCAGTGGTTGTACAGGGAGTACATTAGGGAACTGAGGACACGGTCGTGGGTGTACAGGGAGTACAGTAGGGGGATGAGGACACAGTCGTGCGTGTACAGGAGGTACAGTAGGGGGATGAGGACACAGCCGTGGGTATACAGGGAGTCTAGTAGGGGGTTGAGGACACAGCCATGGGTGTACAGGGAGTGCTGTAGGGAGCTGAGGACACAGCCATGGGTTTACACGGAGTACAGTAGCGGGATTGAGGGCACATCCTTCAGGAATTCCAGTGCTGACTGTTATTGTGGAGGAGGTTCAGTTACTAACCTTCACTGATTGCGGTCTGTGAGTCAGAAAGCTGAGGATGAATTCGCAGAGAATAGAGCCGAGCCCAAGATCACAGATTTTTGGTATCAGTCTGGATGGAATTGTGGTGTTGAACGTGGAGCTGTAGTCGATGAGGAGACATCTGGTTTATGTGGTAAAAACAATGACTGCAGATGCTGGAAACCAGATTCTGGATCAGTGGTGCTGGAAGAGCACAGCAATTCAGGCAGCATCCGAGGACAGGCAAAATCGACGTTTCGGTCAAAAGCCCTTAATCAGGAATAAAGGCAGAGAGCCTGAAGCGTGGAGAGATAAGCTAGCTTATCTTGGGGTTACATCAATTGGCAAATTATAGGGCAGTAGGTCAGGCTGGGAGACTGAAGTGGGTGTGGGCCTTAAACAGCGTCTCGAAGCACTTCATGATTATTGATGTCAGAGCCACTGGGCGGTAGTCATTATGGCCCGTTACATGTGCTTTCTCACTTACAAGGATGATGGTGGCCTCCTTGTAGCAGGTTGGGACTTTGGCTTGTAGGAGGGAGAGGCTGAAGATGTTTGTGAATATCTCTGCCTGTTGGTCCTCGCAGGACTGAGTGCTCAGCCAGGAACACAGTCCAGGTCCGTCACTTTCCTTGACTTGACTCCCAGGAAGACTGATTATGCCTGCAGCGGTGACAGCGGACACAGGTACATCCAAGGCGGTCGGGGCAGGTTTCAGCTTGGCAGACACACAGTCATTCATCATAGACATTTCCTCCCACAATCACATTGGTTGCTGTTAGCATCACACAATTAATGTTGAGATATAGTGCCATCAGTAGACTGGGATAATGCTCCATAAGGTTTTGTGTCACCATAACGGGGTACATTCACAAACAAAAGGGCAGGGTGTACTCCTACTGAGTGTTAATGGTGCAGGGAGTGAAGAATTTACAGATGTAATTCCAGTCAAGCCACTGCTTTAACTTGAATGGCGTCAAGAACCTTACGTTTTTCGCCTTTTCAATGGTGGGCAGACCTGAGGGAGTCAGGAAGTACCTTATACATTAACCACCTGAACGAAATACCTGAGGGAAGTTTTGTTATGTTTACAGATGACACAGCGATGATTGGATGGGCAGGTCATATTGAAGAAGTGGGAAGGCTGCAGAAAGACCTGGACAGTTTAGGACTCTGGGAAAATGCATGGCTGATGGAACACAACATGGGAACGTGTGAGAAGCACGTTGATAGGCGGAATAAAGACAGACACTATGTTCTAAAAAGCTTCATGAAATCTGAAGCACAAAAGGAGTTTGGAGTACTCGTCCTCTCTTATGTTTAATGTGTAGGTGCAATTGCCAGTTAGAAAACTAAATGCAATGACAGCATTCATTTCAAGAGAGCAAGAATGCAAAAGCGGTGTCATACTGCTGAGAATGTATAAGGGTCTGGTCAGACGGCATTTGGAATAGTGGGAGCTGTTTTAAGGAATGAACTGCTGTTGTTGGAGGTTACGCATTCGGGGATGACGGCTTGTCATATGAGCAGCAGTTGAGGGCTCTGTGTCTGTACTCGATGGAATTTAGAAGAATGGGAGGAGGTGTTGGGCGTCTGATAGAAACTGATTGATTATGTACAGAGTGATACAGTTAGTGTTTAGAAGACATTTCCATTAGTCATAGAGACTGTCCAGCTGGGTGGCAATTTTAAGGGATCTATGTACCTGCATACAAAGATCCCGCTGTTCCTCCACACTGCCATGAATCCTGTCTTTAATCCTGTACTCAACTTTCAAGTTCGATCTTCCAAAATGCATAATTTCGCATTTATCCAGGTTGAACTGCATCTGCAACCTCTCAGTCCATCTCTGCATCCTGTCAATGTCCCGCTGCAGCCTACAACAGTCCTCTATACTGTCAACGACACCTCCAACCTTTGTGTCGTCTGCAAACTTGCTAACCAATCCTTCAATCTCCTCATCCAAGTCATTAATAAAAATTACAAAGAGTAGAGGGCCAAGACAGAGCCCTGTGGAACACCACTCACCACTGACTTCCAGGCAGAATACTTTCCTTCCACTACCACTCGCAGTCTTCTGTCGACCAGCCAATTCTGTATCCAGACAGCTAAATTTTCCTGTATCCCATTCCTCCTGACCTTCTGAACGAGCCTACCATGGGGAACCTTATCAAATGCCTTACCGAAGTCCACATACACCACATCCACCCCTCCACCCTCATCAGCATGTCTAGTAACATCCTCAAAGAACTCAATAAGGTTTGTGAGGCATGATCTGCCCCTCACAAAGCCGTGCCTTTAATCAAGCCATGCTCTTCCAGATGGTCATAACCCCTGTCCCTCAGAATCCTTTCTAACAACTTGCAGACGACAGACGTGAGACTGACTGGTCTGCAATTGCCAGAGATTTCCCTATTTCCTTTCTTGAAGAGAAGAATTACATTTGCCTCCATCCAATCCTCAGGTACGACTCCGGTGGAGAGCGAGGATGCAAAGATCTTCGCAAGCAGCGAAGCAATCACATTTCTTGCCTCCCAAAGAAGCCGAGGACAAATCTGTTCTGGCCCTGGCAACTTGTCAATATTAATGTTTGTCAAAATTTTCAACATATCAGCTTCCTCAATATCTATCTGTTCCAGAACGCTTACCAGTTTCTCAACGTTTTCATTAACTGCAACGTCATTTTCTTTAGTAAAGACAGAAACAAAAAACTCAATTAGGGCTTCCCCTACCTCCTCAGACTCCATACACAAGTCCCCTATGCTATCCCTGATCGGCCCTACTCTTTCTTTGATCATTCTCTTATTCCTGTTGTTGTGGTTCTGTTCGCGGAGCTGGCTAGTTGTGTTGCAGACGTTTCGTCCCCTGTCTAGGTGACATCCTCAGTGCTTGGGAGCCTCCTGTGAAGGGCTTCTGTTTTGTTTCCTCCGGCATTTATAGTGATTTGTACCTGCCGCTTCCGGTTGTCAGTTCCAGCTGTCCGCTGCAGTGGCTTGTATATTGGGTCCTAGGACTCATAACAGCCACTGTAAGACAACAACTCACCAGGATGAAGGACCCGATACCCAGCATGAGCAAAACCAATGCAGTGTACAAAATCACATGCAAGGACTGCACAAAACACTACATGGGACAAACAGAAAGTCAGCTAATGGTCCGTGTCCATGAGCACCAACTGCCCACGAAACGACATGACCAGCTAGCATTAGTAACCAAACACTCAGATGACAAGCAACATGCGGTCGACTGGGACAACACTACTATTATAGGACAAGCCAAACGGAGAACAACCAGGGAATTCCTAGAGGCATGGCATCCACAGATACAATCAATAAGCACATCGACCTGGACCCAATGGACCAGCCACTTCAGTGGACAGCTGGTCGCAGCGGATGATGGTTGCACCTAGGACATTATCCTGAGGGACTACTGCAGAAATGTTCTGGAACTGAGATGACTGACCTCCAACAACAATGATCATCTTCCTATCTGTCAGGTATGACTCCAATAACAGAGTGTTTGCCCGTCGGGGAGAGCAGACTGACACTAGCATGTCTATATCAATGAGCCTGGGAGAGCAGACGGACCCAACTGTGGCTGTAGCACTGACCCCAGGGAGAGCTAACTGACGCCACAGTGTGTGCATGACTGACCCTGGAGAGATGACACTGACTCCACTGTGTACATCACTGACACTGAGGAGAGCCGACACGCCGCACTGTATAGGTATCACTGACCCGAGGAAAGTAGACTTACCCCACTGTTTATGCAGTACTGACACGGGATAAAGCAGACCGATACCGCTTTGTGTATTACTGGTACTGTGTGTAGCACAATGATCTACTGAATCAGTTTTACTGACCCTGGGGACAGCAAACCTGACAACAGTTTGTGTGAATTACTGACCGTCTCGTGAGCATAATGACCTCATTGTGTCTTTGTCACTGACACCGGGACATCAGACTACACCCGCTGCATCTGTATTATTGACTCCGGCGAGAGGATACTGCCCGCACTGCATGTCTATCACTGACAATAAGGAGAACAGACTGACGCCAATGTGTGTTTAACATTGGCCCCTGAGAAAGCAAACTGACTCCACTATGTCTGCAACACTGAGAACGGGAAGAACAGACACCACTGTGGCAATAACACTAACTCTGACAGAACAGACTGACCGCCCTGTATTCGTGTCAGTGACCATGAGAAAAGAGATCGACATCCCTATGTCTGCATGACTGACACAATAGAGTGCTGACTGACACCTGTGTAACTGTTCACTGACCAGGTGAAAGCAGTCTGATCCATTGTAAGTTCATTACTGAACCAGGAAAAGCAGGATGAAAACAGTGGCTCTGTATGATTTACCCAGTGGTTTACACACAGACTCCATTGTATCTATATCGCTGACCATGGGGATAGTAGGCTGACCCCACAAGTTACGTATCACTGTCCCCAGAGAGAGCAGACTGACCCCACTGTGTACGTATCACTGACGACAAAAAAAGCAGTCTCACCCCACTGTCGATGTGTTACTGACTCCAGTGAGAGCAGACTGAAACCTCTGTTTGTGTATGACTGACACTGGGGAGAGGAGACTGACATTTCTGTGTGCGTCTCAATGACAATTGGACGCGTATGCTGACCTACTGTGTTTGTAGCACTGATGCCCAGAAAGCAGACTTAACGAAGCTGTGTCTGTATCACTGTCACCATGGAGAAACGACTGACAACCCTATGTCTGTATCACTGACCATGGGGAGAGGAGACTTTCTCCACTGTGAGTATCATTGACCGTGTGGAGACCTGATTGAGGACACTGTGTATGCATCACTGACCCTGTGGAGAGTAGACTGAGCCAAACTATATCTTCTCACCGAACCCTGGAAAGAGGAGAGTGACCCTACGCTGTTTGTACTATTAACCCTGGTGAGAACGAAGAGACCTCAATGTGTCTTTTATCACTCACCCCGGACAGAATATATCTCCCCCACTGTGTCTGTATCACTAATAATATGGAGAGCAGATTGAGTCCAATGTGTCTGTATCACTGACCCCGAGGTGAGCAGACTGACCCCACTGTGTCTGTGTCACTCACCTCAGGAAGACATGACTGAACGTACAATGTGTGCATCACTGGTCCCAGGGGAGCTGACTGACCTCGCTATCTCTGCAAACAGACTGACCCCACAGTGTTTGTCTCACTGATCCAGGGCAGAGCAGACTGAAACTGAGCAGTCTCTTACAGCACTGACCCTGGGAGAACAGGATGATCAACTCTGTTCCCCCAGCAACGGCCTGTGAACCCCTCCTAGCCATGTTCCCCTAAAAATGGCCTTTGAACCCATCCTCACTCTGTTGTCCTTGGGAACATACTGTGTACCCATCCTCACTCGTCTCTCCTTGCAACAAAGTGTCAACCCATCTTAACTCTGTTCTCCTGTGAACCCATCACTACTTTGTTCTCCTAGAAAAGACCTGTGAACCCAGTCTCATTCTATTCGCCTGGCAATGGGCTGTGACTTAATCCACACCGAATACCTCTAACAACTGCCAGTGACCCCATCCACGCTCTGGCTCCTAGCACCAGCCTGTGAACCCATCCCCACACTGTTCTCCTCGCAACTGTCTGTGAACCTGTCGCCAATCTGTTCTCCGAGCAATTGCTTGTCAACTTATTGCCACTCTCTTCTCCCAAAAACGGCCTGTTGACCCATCCGAACTCTGTTTCCCTTGCAACGGCCAGTGAAGTTATCAACACTCTGTTCTCCAAGCAATGGCCTATGAACCCCTGTGTAAAGTCAATTCTCCCATCAAGGTCCTGTTAGCAACTTCTCACTGTGTTCTACTATCAAGAAACTGTGAACCTATTCCCACGGGGTTCCCACAGGAAAAGAGTGTGATTTGTCGCTAGTCTGTTTTCTGAAGGATGGCCTGTGGGCACATCTAGACTCTACTGCCCTAACAATCGCCAGTGAACCCATTCCCACTCTGTTCTACTTGCAACAGAGTGTGAATCCATGCCTGCGCTGTTCTCTTTACAGCAGACTCTGGACTCATCCGCAGAATGATCTCCCAGGAACGGCCTGTGAATAAATTCATATTCTGTTGTGCAAGCAATGGTCTGTGAACCCACCCCCACCCTGTTTCCCTAGCAAAGCCTGTCGATCTATTTCACCTTCAGTACACTAGCAATAGCCTGTGAACTCATCAGATTTCTGTTCTCCTAGCAACTGCCTTTGACACCAACCAGGCTCTCTTCCCCTGCAACGGCCAGTGAACCCATCCCCACTCTGTGCTGGATAAAACAGCCTGTTAACCTCTCTCAAATTTGTTTTCGATGTAACAGCCTTTGAAACCATCCCCACACTTTTCACATACTAACGGCCTATGAATCCATTTCCAGTCTGCTCTTCTAGCGGTGACCTGTGTACCAGTCCTAACAGTATTCCACAATCTATGTCCTGTGCGCCTATCCCTTCTCTGTTTATCTGGCAACGCTCTCTGAATCCATCCTAGAATATAGAACAATACAGTGCAGAACAGACGCTTCGACCCTTGATGTTGCGCCGACTTTGAACTAATCTAAGCCCATCTCTCTACACTATAACCTCATTATCCATATGCTAATCCAAGGACCGTTTAAATGCCCCTAGTGTGGCTGAGTTCACTACATTGGCAGGCAGGACATTCCATGCCCTCAACACTCTCTGAGTAAAAAACCTGCCTCTGACATCTGCCTTAAACCTGTCACCCCTCCTCCCATTTGCAACTATGACCCACTCTTACAAGCCGACATCATCGTCCTAGGAAAGAGACTCTCACTGTCCACACTCATCCTCTGGCCATCCTGTATGTCTGTATTAAATCCCCTCTTAGCCTTTTTCCCTCCAATGAGAACAGACCCAAGTCCATCAGCCTTTCCGAATAAGACCTTCCCTCCAGACCAGGCAACATCCTGGTAAATCTTCTCTGCATCTTTTCCAATGCTTCCATATCCTTCCTGTAATGGGGTGAACAGACCTGCACACAATATCCCAAGTGAAGCCACATTAGCATTTTGTACAGTTCAACATGTCATCACGGCTCTAGAACTCATCCCCTCTATGAATAAAACTTAGCACACCGAATGACCTCCAAACAGTATTATCAACCTGGGTGTAAACTTGCAGGGATCTATGCACATGGACACCAAGATCCCTTTGTACACCCACACTACCAAGAATTTTTCCATTGACCCAGTTTTCTGCCTACCTGTTATTCTTACAAAAGCAAATCACCTCACATTTATCTGCATTGAACTCTATTTGCCATCTCTGAGCACAATGCTGCAGTTTATCCAAGTCTCCCCTGCAACCTGCAACATGCTTCCACACTGTCCACCACTCCACTGACTTTAGCGTCATCAATAAACTTACTAACCCTTCCAACTATGCCTGCATCCAACTCAGTTATAAAATGACAAACAGCAGTGGCCCCAAAACTGATCCTTGTGGCACACCACTAGTAACCAGACTCCAGTCTGAATATTTTCCATCAACATCCACTCGCTGCTTCTTACAAAAAGCCAGTTTATAATTAAAATTGCTAAATCGCCCTCAATCCCATGTTTCTGCATTTTCTACAAAAGCCAACCATGTGGAACCTTATCCAAAGGCTTTGCTGAAGTCCATATACACCACGTCAACTGCCCTACCGTCATCCACGTACTTGGTCATCTTCTCAAAAAACTCAATGATGTTTGTGGGACACGACCTGCCCTTGACGAAGCCATGTTTACTATCTCCAATCATATTGTTGCTTGCAAGATGATTATAAATTCTATTCCTTACAATTCTTTCCAAACTTTTTCCTCCAGCAGACGTAAGACTCGCTGGTCTATAATTACCTGGATTATCTCTGCTGTGCTTCTTGAACAACGGCACAACATTTGCAATCCTCCAGTCCTCTGATAGTATACCTGTAGACAATGACGACTAAATGATCAAGGTCAACGGTTCCGCCATCTCCTGCCGAGCTTCCCAGAAAATCCGCGGATAAATCTCATCCAGCCCAAGGGATGAATTGACAACAGCTCCTCCTTACTAACCTCAATCCTTTCTTGTGTAATAGTCCGCATCTCAGTCTTCTTCTCTACAATATTCTCCTTTTCCTGAGTGATTGCAGATGAGAAATATTCGTTTAACACCTCTCCGATCTCCACAGGGTCCACACATGACCTCCCATTTATATCTTTGACTGGCTCTATTCATATCCTAGCCATCCTTTTATTCATCACATAAGCTTCAGGGTTCTCTTTTATCCCAGCAGCGAAAGACTGTTCATGTCCCCTCCCTGCTTTTCTTAACTCTCTCTTTAAATACTTCCCATCTATTCTGTAACTCTCCGTCGCCTAATCTGAACCACCTCATCTCAACGTCACATAAGCCTCCCTCTTTAACTTAAGAAGAGGTACAATGTCTTTAGTAAACCATGGTTCCCTTACTTTATTACTTCCTGCCTGCCTGACAGGGGCATAACGATCAAGGGCACGCAATATCTGTTCCTTAAGCTAGCTCTACACTTCGATTTTCCCCATCCCCTGCATTTCCAACCCCATTCTATGCCTCCTAAGTCTTGCCTAATCGCATTATATTTGCCCTTCCGCATTTATAACTCTTATCCTGTGGCATGTCCTGTCCCTTTACATCGCTAAACTAAACATAACCGAATTGGGATCATTCTCGCCAAGGTGCTGTCCTACCACTAAGTCAAACACATGGCGTGGTACATTACAAACGACCAGATCCTCTTGTTGGACTTTAGACACACATTGGACAAAAACCGATCCATCTGACGTACTAGAATTATAGTTAAAAATCACACAACACCAGGTTATAGTCCAACGGTTTAATTGGAAGCACACTAGCTTTCGGAGCGACGCTCCTTCATCAGGTGATTGTAATACCCCAGTCCAACACCGGCATCTCCGAATTAGAATTATAGCATTTCCAATCAAAGTTGGGGAAGTTAAATTCTCCATGATGACCACCCTGTTCCTTTCACACCCACCCAGAATCCTTTTGTAAATCCTCACTCCCACATCCCTGGAACTTTGTGAAGGACTGTAACAAAACTCCTAACAGTATGAACTCTCCTCTCGTGTTTCTGACTTCAGCCCATCCACCTCGGTAGACGCATCCTCGTCAAAAGATCTTTTGGCCACCGTTATACTGTACTTCACTAACAAAGCCACACCTGACTTCATTCACCTCGCAACGGCCTACAAAGTCATGCACACTCTGTTCTCCGAGCAATCACCTACCAACCCATCACCACATTGCTACCCCAGCAACGGCCTCTGAACACATTCCCACTGTGTTTTCCTAGAATCGGCCTGTGACCACATTCTCTCTCTATTCCCTTCGCAAAGGCCTGTGAAGACATCCTCTCTCTGTTCTCCTAGCAACAAACTGTGAAACCATTATTACTCTTTTCTCCTTACAACATAGAATGAACCGATCCCAACGGCCTGTTTACAAATGCCAAGTCTGTTCTCCCATCAAAAGCCTCTGAAAAAGTTCCACTCTGTTCGCCTTGCAACAGACTGTGAACCCATCCTGGCTCTTTTCCGACAGGGAAACGTCTGTGACTCTATTGCCTCTCTGTTGAGCAGAAGCCTCTGAATGCAATTCCCAACTATTCTCCTCGAAATGACAAGTGAACCCGTCCCCACTCTTTCCCCAAGAAATGACCGGTAACATTATCCCCATCTGCTTCCCTAGCAATGCCCTATGAATCCATCCCCACTCTGTTCGCCTAGGGATGACCTGGGCCCCATTCCCACTCTGTTCCCCTAGGAATTGCCTGCAAATCCATTCCCACTAAGTTCTCCTTGCAACAGGCTGTGAAACCATCCACAAAATATTCTCCAAGAAACGGCCAGTGGAAAATAAAGTGAACACTGTTCCCTTAGCAACAACCTGTGACCCCATCCCAACACTGTTTCCCTAGCAACGGCCTGTAAACCAATTCCCATTCTGTTCCCTTATCAACTGTACGTGAATGCATCCCCACACTATTCTACGAGCAACGACTGGTCATCCTATCACCAATCTGTTCTCCTCGCAATGCACTGTGAACACATTCCCAGAATATTTTCCCAGCAACAGCATAGGAATAAATTCCAAATCTGTTCTCCTAACAATGGGATGTGAACCGATCCCCAACATTCTATCCCAGCAACGACCCGTTGATCTATCTCAATTTTGTTACCATAGCAATGGTCTGTGACCCCATAACAACTCTGTCCCTGAGCAACTGCCTGTGACTCCAGCCTGGCTCTGTTCCTCTACCAACAGTCTGAGAATCCATTCTCACTCTGATTCCCATTCTCATAGGAACACCCTGTGAACTCATCCCCATTCCACTCTCCTTGCTGTGACCTCAATCCGACTCTGTTTCCTTGGAATCGGCCTGTGAACCCATTCCTACTTTGTTCCTCTAGCAACTGTCTGTGAACCAATCCTCACACTGTTCCCTGAGCAATGGCATGTGAATCCATTCCAACTCTGATCTCTTAACTCTGGCCTCTAAACCCAACCCGAATGTGTTCTCCTAGCAACTTCCTGTGAATGCATTCCCACACTATTGCCCGAGCAATGGCCTGTGACCCCAGTCTTACCCTATTTCGCTCGCAAAAGCCTGCAAATTCATTACCACACTCTTCTGTTGCAACGGTCTGTGAAACTTTCCCAAATCTGTTCTCCCATAAACGGTCTAGTAAACTATCTTAATTCTATTCTCCTAGCAACAGCCTGTGAACCCATCCCCTAGTTGTTTCCTAAGAAACAGCCCATCAACCCATTCCCATTCTGTTCCCTGAGCAACTGCCTCTGAACACATTCCCACTCCGCTCAGCTCTGAATGGCCCATTTAACCCATCCTCACGGCGTTTCCCTCGCAACATACTATACATCAAAACCCAAGCTGTTCTCCTCGAAACGGAGAGTGAACCCTCCCCACTCTGCTCCCTAAGCAACTGCTTGTGAACCCATTCCCAATTGTTTCTCCAAGAAGTAGCCTGTGATTCAATCTCCAGTATGTTCTCCCGTAACAACCTGGAAGCCCATTCCACTCCATTCTCCTTGGAACTGAATGTTCTCCCAGCAAGGGCCTGTGAACAAATTTCCACTCTGTTTTCCCAGCAACAGCCTGTTACTCTGCTCCAATTCCATTTCACCAGCAACATTGTACCGATGCTTCCCCACTTTGTTCACCCAGAAATGGCCTGTGAGTTATCTCAACTCTATTGACCTCACAACTACCTGTGAACTTATTCCAGCTCTGTTCCCCTAGGATGGATGTATGAACTCATCCCCACTCTGATCCCCTCGCAACGAAATGTGAACCATGCCAACTCTGTTCTCCTAGTAACGGCTTGCAAACCTTTTACCATGGAAGGAAACCGAAGTGTTTGGCAATTAAGAGTGAGATTTAGAAGTAGAGAGAGAGAGAGGGAGAGACAGAGAGAGAGTGAGAGAGAGAGCAAGATGGAGAGCGAGTGTAGTAGAATGGTGAGAGTGTGTAACACCAGAGGTGAAAGCAAGTACACAGTGACTTTAAACCAACTCCTGAGCTCAGGCTGCTTCTCTGAGGATCAGGAGTTGAGGCTGTGTTTGTCTTTCTCCAGCTCAGCTTTTCACCACAAAGACAAACGACAATTTAGTTGACTCTGCTGCATTGCCCCTTTCAAATAACATCTTTTTAAATTACAAATTGATGTGATAGAAACAGTAAGTGGGATGATGCCTTTTCTCACTGGCCCCTGAGTTGACGGAAACATTGAAATGTGTCCCCGTTATCTCATGTGGAATAAGTTTGGACAAATCAGTACGACCCCCAATCTGTTACTATAGCGACAGACTGAATCGTTACTGAACCATTAAACTGAAGTAAGAAAATCTTAGTTGGATTGATTAATGAGTGATTTTGATTGATTGATGAATTCGGATAAAGGGATATTTCAGCACGTCCGTCAGCTGCTGTCTGAACTTAGTCTGTGTCACGGCATAAATCACTGTGTTTGTGCAGCAGCTGAGGAGCTGCAGCGTGAAGCCCAATCGAAGCACAAACCAAGACAGATATACAGACCTATACCCCAAATACCACATCCGTTTCCACACAACAAACACCATTAATGTTGTCCATAATAGGATAAAATTGGCCGAGATCACAAACAGTAAAATAATAGATTTTTTTCGATTTTGCATTTCTCTGTCACACTGAGCGTCCACATTGGTGTGAGCCCTGAGTCTCCTGCGGGCTCTACTGGTTACTAAAATGTGTCTGATGGTGAAAGCATTGAGCAGCAGAATCAAGAGACATGGAAGAACCGGGGTTAGAAAGTGGTGGAGGAACTCGATTGTGACCCAGACACGAGAGTTATAAACATCGTCTGTTGCCTTACAAAACCAGGGGGAATTCCCAAACCGATACTGAGCTGAAAGCATAAAATACCAGAAAATGTTCTTTAAAAAGCTCAACACAATCACTGTTACCAGAATCACAGTCGCCGTTTTCACACTGCAATATTTGCTTTTCAGCTTCGGGCAACAAATGGCCACAAATCGATCGAAGGTGAAAGTGACGGTGAACCAGACAGAACAGTCAGTGGCTGTATAAAGCAGCACAGCGTGGATATTACACACGGGGATGGACTTCAGGAAATAAAACTGTTCCTTATAAACAAATGGAATGTGTCTCATAATCACGTCGATGATAATGACCAGTAGGTCCGCCACTGCCATGGCTCCCAAGTAACGACTCACACATGGAGACAATCCACAATCTTTATAAAGCAGGACGTAGATCGTTAGTACGTTAACTGTGAGGAAGGAAAACAACACATTATACATCCGCCTGGAAGCAGAGCTATCAGTTTTATTGAGGACAGAGATGATGTAATTGACGTAACAAATGGGACGATGTGAATTACTTATTAAAATGTGATTTAAAACACAAGAAATCCTCCCTCTCCAAACACACAGATACACATCCATAAGCACAACTGCTTTTTAGAACATTCCTGTAAATGCAATTACTGAAGAGTAGACACGGGTCACTTCTTTAGAAATCGTAATGTGGAGAGTGAAAACTTTGTCGTCCTGAAGGATTCATCGCCACTTCTTTCAAAACAAACGGGAAGTTGGAAATTTCTATCCTTTACTCTAGATTGTATTGGATCCTCTGTCGTGAAGAAATATAAACACAAGGAAAACTTATTTATCCTTTTAACTACCTGACGGGAGTAAGAAAGCGGTGTCTCCTTCTCCCTGGAATGGGTGCTCTTCTCTCGGGATCTTGTGTTTCTTTAATTAACTGACGTCCGGCCGTTCACAAATAATGTCTGTTATGGAATACTCTGGAGGATGTCAGTTCCAGAATGTTCTGAGGCATATTGGGTATCAGATATTTCGGAGAATATCAGTTACAGAATGTTCCAGGGAAAGTCGTGTGTAAAATGTTCTTGGAGAATATCCGGTATACAATGAACTCGGAGAATGAGGTGTATAAAATGCTGTGGAGAATGTCAGGTATAAGATGTTCTAGGGAATGTTGGGTACAGAATGTTCCAGAGAAGGCCGGTTTAGAATGTTGTGGGGAATGTTGGATCGAGGATTTTTGGGAGAATGTCGGGTATAGAATGTTCTTGAGAATGTCGGTTACTCTATGTTCTGTGGAATGTGGGTTATAGAAGGTTCTGGAGAATTTTGGTTACAAAATGTTCAAGAGAATGTCGGTTATAGAATATTCCAATGAATGTGGGTTATATAACATTCTGGAGGATTTCGGGTATAGAAAGTGCCGGAGAATGGGTACAGAATGTTTCAGGCAGTGTCTGTGTTAGAATACTTTGGGGAATATCGGGTACAGAATATGATAGAGTCTGAAAGATTAATGTCACAAAACCGCTTCTGCCCATTAAGTTTGTTGAGATCCACTCAGCTTCATTTTGGGAAGCTCTCCCTAAACCCAACTCAACTGATATATTGCACACAAAAAAAAATAAGATTAAGCTGATACCTTGATAATTTACCTTCAAAAGCATGCAAGTATCAAACCATTATTCTTAGATCTACATCAATCCCTTTTCATTCTTGCTTACTATTTCTAAATATTAAATATTCTGGATATTCAGTTCCCAGTATCAGGCCCCTGCAGCCAGGTCTCTCTAATGCCATTAAATCACATCCACGTACCTTAACGTATGCAGGGAATTCCTCAATATTTCTTAAAAATACAACACACATTCCGATATAATGTCTTTCACTCAGTTTTTTAAACAACTGTGCCCTTCTCCATTCTTGTCTTTTTTCTCATTTTGACTGGTCAGGAAAGATTCTGACATTGTCATGCTCACAGAGTCAGACCGGCACTCTAATATTTCATGAAGTCCCATCACCATCCCTGGTTACATCTTGTCCTTCCGGCAGGACAGATCCACCAGTGGTGGTGGTACCGTGTTATGCAGTCAGGTATGGAGTTACCCTGGAATTCCAAAACTTTGTTTCCAGAATACGAGAAATCGCATTTTCGCAAGTCAAAGATGGTGGAAGAATTCGGCTGTTGATGGACATCTACTGCCCTCTACATCAGCCCTCGGTGACAAATCAGTTTCCCTCAATGTTGGAAACAAATCGGAGGAAGCACTGAGGGTGACAAGTGAGTCAATGCCCATCACCAAGAGAGTCTCCACAGTCCCACCACTGATTGAACAGAGCAAAGCCTCAGTTACCAGACTGTGGGGAGTGATGGTTGAACCAACAAGAGGGAAATATTCTCAGAAAACTACCTATCACAAAGGTATCTGTCCCTAATAGTATCGTTCGGAGCTCCCAGCACACAGTGCTGGCAAAGGAAAAGTGTCAGCCACGTTTGAAGATACCACTAACTCGGATAAATTAGTCTTTACCAATTTAACGGAAAATACCACGGTATTGGGAGACTGACCAGTGTTGGTTGCTCAACTATTTGCAATTTATAACAATTGTTGAGACAAATGGAAGAAATATATTCTAATGATGTTTGTCGATGATTGTTAAGGTCGGTGGGAACTGAAATTATCTAGAGGAGGTAGAGAATCGCTAAATGGATAATCAATGGGCAATTTGGATGAAGGAGTACAATGTTGGGAACTGTGAATCTGTGATTTTTTCAGGAAGAATGAATAGACATACACCACGGAAATCGAGAAAGAGTATATGACTTACTGTTACAGTTTATACTGGAGAGTTCACTCTGATCGTTTCAGACATTGGAAGTGTTGCTTCATCTCTGTGACGCAAACGCGAGGACTGCAGATGTAGGGAATTATAATCTAGATTATAGTGGTGCTGGAAAAGCACAGCCAGTCAGGCAGCATCCGAGGAGCAGGAAAATCGCCCTTCTTCAGGACGGAAGGCAGGGAGCCTCCAGGTTTGAGAGATAAATGGGAAGGGGATTGGGCTGGGGAGAAGGTAGCAAAGAATACATTGGGTGGATAGGGGTCGGGAAGAAAGTGATATGGGCAGAGAGGAGGGCGGAGCTGAAGGAAGATTGACAGGTAGGACAGTTCATGAGCCTGGTGCTGAGCAGCAAGGTTGGAACTGGTGGGGTAGGGGAAATGAGGAAACTGGTGAAGTCCACATGATGCCCTGGAGTTGAAGTATTCCGAGGTTGTAGATGAGGCGTTCTTCATCCAGGTGTTGGGTGATGAGGGAGTGGCGGTGGAAGAGGCCCAGTTCCTGCATGTACTCAACAGAGTGGGAGGGAGAGTTGAAATGTTGGGCCACAGAGCGGTGGGGTTGATTGGTGCGTGTGTCCCATAGATGTTCCCTAAAACGCTCTGCGAGAGGGCGTCCAGTCCCCCAATATAAAGGACACCACATCGAGAGCAACAGATACAATAAATGACATTTGTGGATGTGCAGGTGAAACTTTGATGGATGTGGAAGGTTGCTTTGGGACCTTTAATGGACAAGAAGAGGGAGATGTGGGCGCAGGATTTGCAATTCCTGCGGTGGCAGTGGAAGGTGCCAGTAGGAGAGGGTAGGTTGTTGGGGGCGTGGACCTGACCCAGTAGTCACGGCGGGAACGGTCTTTGCAGAATGCGGAAAAGGGTGGGGAGGGAAATATATCCCTGGTGGGGGGGGGGGTCCGTTTGGAGGTCGTGGAAATGTCAGCAAATGATGCGGATTAGATTAGATTACTTACAGTGTGGAAACAGGCCCTTCGGCCCAACAATTCCACACCGCTCCGCTGAAGCGCAACCCACACATACCCATACATTTACCCTTTACCTAACACTAGAGGCAATTTAGCATGGCCAATTCACCTTACCTGCACATCTTTGGATTGTGAGAGGAAACCGGAGCACCCGGAGAAAACCACGCAGACACGGGGAGAACGTGCAAACTCCACACAGTCAGTCGCCTGAGGCGGGAATTGAACCCGGATCTCTGGCGCTGTGAGGCAGCAGTGCTAACCACTGTACCACCGTGCAGCCCACGATTATGCGAAGGTTGGTAAGGTGGAAGGTGAGGACTAGGGGGATACTGTCCTTGTTATATTTGGAGGAGTGTCGTTTGCAGGTGGATGTTTGGGATGTGGATGAGATGCGTTGGAGGGCATTTTCAACCACGTGGGAAGAGAAATTGCGGACTTTAAAGAAGGAGACCATCTGGTGTGTTCTGTGGTGGAACTGGTCCTCCTGGGAGCAGATACGGTGGAGCCGGAGGAATTGGGATTACGGGATAGCATTTTTGCAGGAGGTAGGGTGGGAAGAGGTGTAATTCCGGGTAGCTATTGGAGTCAGTGGGTTTGTAAAAATGTCAGTGTCAAGTCGGTCGTCATTGATGGAGATGGAGAGGTCCAGGAGGGGATGGGAGGTATCCGAGGTGATCCAAGCGAATTTAAGGTCGGGGTGGAATGTGTTGTTGAGGTTGATGAACTGCTCAACCTCCTCGCGGGCGCACAAGGTGGCGCTGATGCAGTCATCAATGTAGTGGAGGAAGAGGTGGGGAGTGTTGTCGGAGTAACAACATAAGGTTGACTGTTCTACATAGCCGACAAAGAGACAGGTATATCTGAGGCCCATACGGGTGCCCATGTCTACCCCTTTCGTCGGGAGAAAATAGGAGGATTCGAATCCTCCTTCCCATCTATCACCTCCACCCTTCTCTCTGACCTATCACCTTCATCTCTACCCCCATCCACCCGTTGTACTCTTTGCCACCTTCCCCCACCCTTCTCTCTGACCTATCACTTTCATCCCCCATCCATCCATTGTATTCTTTGCTACCTTGTCCCTAGCCACAGACCCCTCCCATTTATCTCTCAACCCTGGAGGCTCCCTGTCTTCCGCCCTGATGAAGGGCTTAAGCTCCAAAAGTCAAGTTTTCTTGCTTCTCAGATGCTGCCTGAACAGTTGTGCTTTTCCAGCACCACTCTAATCACGGCTCATCTCCCTGATGGCCTGCTCCATGATGTTTCTTGTGGTCCCATTGCTCTCTGTGCACACGGGAGACTTTGAAGTGTTTGGTCAGAGGTGGGGAGTGGGGAGCGGGAGGGGAATTTGAACCGCCTGTGAAAGAGACAGCTTTTATCCGGGATGAACTCCCTTCTTTTCCTACGTGGAGTCCAGAAGACGATGGGAATGTCTGACTGCTACTGAATGAAGAAGCCGTGGCTGCCCACTTGTCCTGACACCTTTAATAATCTGTGCTTATTTCCACACAGAACCCTCTGCTGCTGCAGTCCATTTACAATAGTATAGCCTATTTAGGAATGTCTTTTAATGTCTTTCTAGCAAAGGACATCATCTCCCATTTCTTTGCATTGATCCTCATTTTCCAAACACTTGAACAATGCACCAACTGCTTGCTGCTCTGTTGGAGTTCCACAACATCCTCCACATAATTTTAAATACTTCCAGGTTTGATACCTGCAAGCAGTGAACATTTACTACAGTTACACTCCACACGGAACAACTTGACATACTAACATACTCACTGGTGTGAACAAGTGAAATACGTACATACTCGCTACAGAGCGTCAGACACATTGGCATACTCCCTGCAGATCCAGTCAAATAATGACACACTGCCGAATGATATACAGAAATGCTGACACACATTATTCAGAGTGCGTAAAATAGTGACAGACTCGCCACGAAGGAAGATAAATACTCACAGGTTTCCGTTGTCAACGTAAATACGCGCCTCGGTGTGTCTACATTAGTATGTTATTTGTGTGTGTGCGTGAATGTGGAACGTCTGACAGTCTCTTGGTATTTTACATGACACAATGACACTCTCTTGGCCTCAGAAGAGAGGTCTTTAAAACAAATCTTTAAAATAAAACGTATGTGAGGCAATTTATTTAATTTTATTTGCCTGTTGTTGGTTAAGTTAAACGTGAGAGAACCGGCTATTAAAATTGCTAGAGGTCCAGAGATTTGAAGATGATTCGCAAATTAGCAAGGAAAGTTTATAAAGACAGTAAAGAGTCAAATCTTTAGAATCATCAAATAGGTTAGAATTCGTTTTAATTAGTTTCAAAAGTAAAGCTGAAATTGTAAGGGAGTTAGTCACTCACTTAGTTTTGTCAGTGAAACACACAAGTGCACTAGAGGTAGATCAACTTAAATTACAATTGAGGAAAATGGAGCTTGACGATAAGGACAGGGAAAAATCTGAGAGAAAGTGAGAGGAGAAAAGGAGAGAGAGAAAAAAAGAAAGAGCAAGAGATAAGAAAGAAAAAGAGGGGAAAGCAAAAGGGAGACAAGGTTCTTAGCTAAACAAATAGAGAGAAGAAAGGGACGAACAAAGAGAAGGACAAAGGAGAGAAAGAGTGATAAGAAAGACCAAGGTAGAGAGATCTTGAACTTTAGAAGTTGAAAATTAGTCAGGAAAATCAAATTAATAATATGAAAATGAAGAGAAAAGGTACTGATACAAAAATATGTTAAAACATTGCTACATTTTGATGAGCTTAAAAATGTGCTGCTGGAAAAGCGCAGCAGGTCAGGCAGCATCAAAGGAGAAGGAGAATCGACGTTTCGGGCATAAGCATTCAAGGCTTTTGCCCGAAACGTCGATTCTCCTTCTCCTTTGATGCTGCCTGAACTGCTGCGCTTTTCCAGCAACACATTTTTAAGCTCTGATCTCCAGCATCTGCAATCCTCACTTACTCCTACATTATGATGAAAAATAGATGTCGGATGCTTCTTCATTTCATTTGAAAAACTGGCTAGGCAGATGGAGGGCTTAGAGAACTTGTGGGCAATGCTAGTTCAATCTAAGCTGATAGGCAGAGCTCGTGACATATTTGCAGCGCTGTCAGATGAGGGCTAAAGAAATCATGTAGATGTCAAACAGGCTATTTCGAGTGCTTATGAATTAGTACCAGAAGTTGAAATCAACGGTTCAGAAACAGAAAGAAGGAACCATTTCAAACTTATCTTGAGCTCAAAAGAATTAAAATGATAGCTTTGATAAATGAATGCAGGCCTTAAAAACAGATAAGACCTACAAAACTCCAAGAGAGATTATTCTGCTGGAGCAGCTTAAAATCTCACTTCCAGAGATGATTGGATTTCATATGGGTGAACAGAAACTTCAAACATTTCGAAAAGCAGCAAATATGGCAGATGAATAGGCATTGGTGCATCAGGAAAAGTTGAGCTTCTAGTAAGTATGTCATTTTTTGAGGAATTGAAATTGGGCGAAGGGGAGATTCTAACGTGCAAAATAAAGGGTAGAGCACAAAAGGAAGCCAAATAGACTGTAGCAAAATGGGACACGTATACACACAGTGCCAGTCGTTAAAGACAGGCACTGTGGGAAAAGACGTTGAAAAAGAGGCTAAGGCATTTATGAAAGTAAAAAAGGAAACCCTAAGAAAAGTTCAGGCGCTGCAGGAGAATGAACAGATTAGGCAGGGCTGGGTGTGGAGTTGGTGCTTGATCTCTGTAATGTATTCCCCTCTGCGAGTAAAGTTTACTCAGAAAGAACAGGTAGAGAAGAGAAAGAAGTATTAATTTTGAGAGATACAGAATCTAATCAGTTTCTAATAGTACGATGTGAAAGTATTTGCACTCTTACTGACCTGTTACTCGAGAGAGTGTTAATTGTGCAATAGATGGGCAGAAGTTTAGCGTTGTCCTATGTAAGATCAGGTTGGAATGCCAAATTAAGATTGGAGAAGAAACAGTGGGAGTGATTGAATGAGTGTCATTTCCAGAAATACAGGGTTTATTAAACCTGGGAACGATTTATCAGTATCTGAGGTGGGATTGACACTCATTGTTGTGGTTAAGCCAAAGGAAGAGCAGGGAACTGAGGAGTTAAAAGATAAATACTCTGGAAACTTTCCAGACTGCGCAGTAGCAAGATCCCACTATCATCAGTCACAGTAAGAAGCAAAATATAAACAGAAAGATGAAGGAGCTAATGATCAGATAGCAGATGCCCTGTTTCATGCAATCGTGCTGCAAAAACCAACAGGCAGAATGTCATGTAGAAGTGATTAGTCCTGAAAGGCTAAAGAACCCTGCAAGAGAAAGAAGAGACTGCCATATACGTATACACACTCGGAAAATGAGTCTATGGAAGGTTAGTGCAGAGAAGAAATGGGCAGAAGTGCACCAGATTGTGTTGTCTGTAGCATACAGATAGGAAGTGTTACGGGTAGCACATGAATTACGAGGAGGAGATCACTTAGGTGTAAGTATCACCTAGGCAAAGGTACAAGACGTTTTCTACCGGATTGGAATATACAAGGATGCGGTTACCTTTTTCTGTACGTGTCATGCATATCAAATGGTAGGAAAGCACAGGCAGTAATATAACGAGCACCTTTGTTGCCAATTCCCGCATTTGAAAAACCTTTCACGCAGGTTATGATTGATTGTGAAGATCCCCTTCCTAAATCTAAAAGGAGGAACCAGTATTTGCTAACCAAAATGGATGTTTCTACCAGATGTCCAGAGGCAAGTTCATTACGGAATATTAAGGTAATAAGGGCGGAGGACGAGTTAGTATCTTCCTTCACGTCGTACGGGCTACCCATAGTGATTCAATCAGACCAAGGGTCTAATTTTACTGCTAGGCTGTTTAAGGACGCCATGGATAGCTATGGCATGTAGCACTTTAAAACAAGTACATTTCATCCTGAATCTCAGGGAGCTTTAGAAAGCTGGCATCGGACCATGAAGACCGTGTTATGAGCATACTGGCAAGATTACCCGAATTATTATGATAATTAGTTCCATTTGCATTGTTTGCCATTAGATTTGCTCCAAATGACCTACTCAATTTGCTCCCTTTGAGTTAGTGATCGGACATGAAATGAGAGGGACTTTGAAATGAATTAGCGTGAAATTGACAGGATTGAAGTCGAAGATCTCACGCTTTCATTATGTATCTGACGAGAAGGAGATATTAAATCATGTAGCTGAATTAGCTGAACCGCATCTGAAGAGGTCTCAGGATATAAAGAAGCACGTAGTAAATAAAAACTCAGAATTTCCGACGATTTCCCGTGGGATTGATGTATTAATATTGCTCGCAATGGTAGGAGAAAACCTGAAAACCAAGTTAAGTGGTTGCTATCATCATGAGAAAAAAGTTGATTTAGGTACACTACAGGTGAGGACTTCGGACAAAAAAGAACAGTTTCTGGTATGTCATGAAACCTTATTGTAATAGAGAGCGGGAACTTCAGTAACAGGTGTGAGTTACTAGCTTGCAAAGTGAAAAAAACAATACCAGATGTCGTGGAGTTTGATATAACTCAAAATCTGTTAAACAATAAGGAAGTCCACGAGTAATGGAATAGGTTAGTGAACTACCTGTTTCAGGAGCACAGAGCGCAGTTGAAAGGTTTGTTGCAGCAATATGAACACATATGCAGGAAAAAAAGATGTGGAGGACTCATACAATTGTGCATGAGGTAGAAGTAGGGAAAGCTGTTCCAATAAAACAGCACCCCTTTAATCTTAATGCTTTCAGAGTCGCACAGGTCCAGAAGGAAGTGGATGTGATGCTCAATAAAGTTATAATTGAGGTGAAAATGTGTTGGTGGAAAAGCGCAGCAGGTCAGGCAGCATCCAAAGAGCAGGAGAATCGACGTTGATTGAGCCGAGTCACACTGAGTGGAGTTCACCAATCGTGGTAGTTCCCAAACTGAAGGGGCTGAATTATTTTGTGTGTACTATTGAATGGTCAATGCTGTAACAAAATATGACTTATACCCAATACTACGGTATGTTGACTGTATTGGGGACGTTGAACAAACCAGTTGGCTATGAAATGGAACCAATCAGTTTAAATTAGGTCCCAGAATACTAAAGCCCAATCGAGTTTGAATGTACTGACTTCAAAACAATGAGATGATCCAATTTTTGGGCGTTAAAAAAAAGCAGGCAATTTGATAGTCAAACAAAGACTAATTGTCATTGACACGGATTAGTCGACAGAGACTGCCATTCAAAAACACTCTCTTTCAAATGTACCTTTTTCATATGAAATATATTCACAGTAAAAAAAGAGAAAACCCAGGAAGATCTTCAGCCGAAAGAAGACACACACTGACAAATACCGCCGCTGCATGGTTTTGAAATAAAGTTGATGTAACTCTCAGAAGGATTTTATCAGAACAACATGTTATAGAGTTGGAGGCAGATAATAAGCAGTTGACAGAAAGGGATGATTTATGAGTGAAAATTTGTTGTTTAAAGTTCACTTCAGAGTTAAAGAATAAATTGGGATAATTTTATTTAAATAGTGGAATTTCGGAGTTCTCTGTCACTCATATTTTATCAGGTTATGAGGCGAGATGAGTTTTTTTGGTGCTTAGTTTAATTAACAGAAAGATTCACCGCCGTGTCGTTACACTGATGAAGATTATCTTTATTGGTTATGTTGTTAATGGGACACGTTAACCAGGATAATGGGAAACTTTCCATCCTCCTTAATACGTTTCTGTTGAAAATTGAACACCTGATTGATAGGTCATAGTAGATTAATTGCGGCATCTCAAAGACAACATGTTTAACTGTGCAGTGTTCTATTCGAATTTTTATCTATATTCTATGCTCGTCTTCAGAAGTCTCAAGGATCGGGATCATTAACAATACTGCATCTAGCTAATGATCGGGTAGCAAATGGCGTAATGGAGTATTTCTATGCTCAGATACATCTTGACAACCAACACATAGCACACATAGCAACATTCCTCGGCTGTGACACAGGATCAGGGGAGTCCTGCTTAGCAAGCAGAAAATACGAAATAGGGAAAATTATTGATTTTCAGGTTGGAAAGCTGGAACGAGTCAAATTTCTCACGGATCAGTGTGAGGTCATGAACGATTTACTAGCTAGAATAATGATTTTGATGAATGGGCTGAATAGATTGGTTTTCAATTTGCTAATACATCAGAATAGTCATCCAATAAAAGGTCAAGTGGAGGCAGACCATCAGTAATGGAATACAGATAGGAAACGTTAGTGAGCAAACCGTTAGCAACAAAAAGTACAAACTGGGTGATGGGAGGTTTGTGCTTTAGGGAAATGATAAAACAACAGTAAATGGTAAAGCTGGAGAGAGAACACAGATATCAGTGGCACAGAAGGATTTGTGTGTCCTGTTACATGAATCACATTAATTTCCTCTGAAGATGTAGAGGTTGATTTGGAAAGCAAAGAGAATGATGCTGTTTATTGCAAAGGAAACTGGTATGGCGCTAGGGACTTTTTTCTACCTCTACAGGGTATTGCTGCGATCACATCTGACACAATTTATGTAGTTCCAATTCCTTGAAATGAAAATAAAACATATCTGACTTCGAATATTTTCAAATTCGTTTCTCTTTATTCGTTTTAGAATGAAGGAATTATGGATGATGAACAGGTTGGGCATGCGAATGAGAGATGTTGCTATTAATTATATATTTATGAGAGTAGAGCTAGTGATAGCTGATAGATGCTTTCTCTTGTATTGGAGAACAAAACTGGGGGAATAATTTAAGAATAAGGTGCATTCATTGAAATATAGATATTCTGAGGATGATAAACATGTTATTTTTAAATTATTCGTGCACATATAAACATATGTTCAATCCAATGGGGCCATTTGTTGCGATGCAAACGAATCTGTGCATGACAGCAACAACAATATACCTACATGGAGCAAGGAATGTGATAGAATACAATTCGGACAATGATAAAGGAGACCTCACGTGGTCTAGTTTGGGGCTAGCTAACATGATTGTGTGATTCAACTCAGCGAGGGAAGGAATGTAACCTTCCTGAGAAGGAACGGCCGATTGCTCCCTTTCTCTTTCCTCGTTCTTCCTCACAATAATGAGTGTGTTTTGAAAACCCCTCAGTTATCTTTAGCACTGACAGAGGACTCCTGACGAGGATTAACTGGAATCCCTCCACTACATGAAGCAAAGGGAATTTTGTCAAATCCAATTGTTCTGGGAAAAAATGACATTGCCAGCAATAAATGAGCACAATAAATTCAGAAGCTTAATAATATTCGAACAATCTCTCATTTTCCCTTCTGTCATGAGTTCATCTGAAATTTAGGCAAATTTCTTTCAAATTAATACTCTGCATAAACTTTGTTTTTCACTTTGCAATCAAACGTGTATGTGTGTGCCTGTACGTGTGTGTTTTTGTGTGTGTGTGCATTTGTGCATGTGTCAGTATTTTTTAAAAAGTAAATAAATGTACATATTTGCAATAACAACACTTTGTAATTCATCCTTCCATCATAGTTTGAGTAACTTGTTTTGGTTATAAACTTATTAACTTCAACATATTAAAGAAACCAGCCTTAACACGGAACCTGACACAGTCTGTTATGTATGTTATTAGTTATACCACAACGTGGTTACAATTAATACTTCTATGACGACTGAAGAAGTATGACTAATAAAGGAAACAGTGGCCCGAAAGGAAAACAGGTATTTATATGAGCCTGAAGTCAATGATGGGTAAGGTGTTGGAGGGAATTCTGAGGGATAAGATTTGCATGTATTTGAAAAGGCAAGGATTGATTGGGGATAGTCAACATGGTTGTGTAAGTGGGAAATCGGTCTCACTATCTGAACTGTGTTTTTAAGGTGTGACAATAAAGATGGATGAAGGCAGAGTTTTCTATGTTGTCTATATGGACTTTAGCAATGAGCTTGACAAAATTAAGCCTGGCAGAGAAGTTAATAGGGTTAGATAATAAACAGATCCAGAATGAGCTAGGCAATTTATTGCAAAATTGGATTGAAAGTAGGAGACAGAGAATGTTTTCTAGAAGATTGCTTTTCTGAATCGAGGACTGTGAGCAGCCGTCTGCTGCAAACGTCCGAGTTGAGTCCTCTGCTTTTCGTCATTTATATAAATGATTTGGATATGAATACGTGCCTGTTTAGTACGTTTGAAGGTGACATCAAAAATAGATGTTATAGTGTTCAGTGAAGAAGATTAGCTCAGAGTAAAACGGGACCTTGATTGGATAGACCAATGGGCCAAGAAGTGACATACGAAGTTTAATTTAGTTAAATGTGAGTTGATGCATTTTGGTATTGTAAAGCATGGCAGGACATAAGCAATTAATGCTCGAGTCCTGAGGAATGCTGCTGAAAAAAGAGACCTCGGGGTGCAGGCTCACAGTAATTTGAAAATTGATTCACAGGTAGACAAGCTGGTGAAGAACACACTTCCCTTCACTGCTCAGGGTATTAATTATTGGAGTTGGGATGACATGTTGCATCCGTACAGATGTTGGTAAGGTCACATTCAGAATACTGCATGCAATTCATTTTGCTCTGCTATAGGAAGGATGTTGCTAAACTTGAGAGGATGCAGAAAAGATTTACAACGATATTGCCAGGACTGGATAGTTTGAGGTACAGGGGACGCCTTACAGACAGTTTATTTTTCTCTGGCGCATTGGAGGCCAATGGGTGAAATTACAGAAGTTTATAAGATCATGAGGGACATGGATAGAATGAATAGCCAAGCTCTTTTTCCCAGAATAGGGAAAGGTTTTAGATAAGAGGTGAAAGATTTGAAAGAGCCCTTAGGATAAACATTTTCATGCATCCAGTGGTGTGTGCATGGAGCGACCTGTTAAAGAAACGGATGGAGGCTGTGAGATATACAATATTAAAAAGA
>NC_057754.1:12047514-12072083 GCF_004010195.1 Chiloscyllium plagiosum | reverse complement strand
GGACAAATGTTGGGAAATAAAAGTAGATCAAATTAGGATAAATTTACAGAAGAGGAGAAATTCTAAAAGCATCTTTCGAGGGGGAATTCTCTTCCTCAGACGTTTGGGGTTCCGCTCTGTTTACATTTATTAAAACTCAATTAGCTACGTACTTGACAGAGAAGTTGGTCTCGAATAATAGGGTGCCAACAGGAAAGTGGGGCTGAGACCACAACCTGATCAGCTGCGATCTTAGTGACAGATGGAGAAGACCGAAAGTGTCCAATAACCCACTCCTGCTCTTTTGTCCTGTGTTCCTATGTTCCACTCAGCCTCTCAAACCCGTTAGACAGAAGCAGTTGGAGACCACTTTCTCCTATAACCTGTTGCACAGAGACAGAGGGGAGTATTCAACACGTCAAGGCTGTCGTACAGTTTTGGGTGGTTTCGAAAATGTAGTTGGAGATCCAAAGCTAGGTAAGAAAGAGGGTAGCCATCTCTCTTTAGAGAGCTTTACCTGTCTGCAGCTGTGCTTCCTTTGTCAGTCATGTTGTAGACTCAGGTTTCCTGTGAATACAGCCAAACCTCACCCAGAGCTGGCCCGGAAAATACTCTGGTCTCCCTGAGTGCAATGTTCAATAATAGAACTTCCATGAATATAACAATGACGAATTTTCCAATAATAAAATGTGAGAACATCAGAAAAAGGAGCAGGTCGTTTCCGCCCAAGCTTGCCTTACACTTTGTTGATTTGCTGATTTGCTGTAGGTGTCAAATCCTAATTAATGCCCAATTAATTATCACACTCAACTATTCGACAGATCAAAATCCATCGAATTCCACTTTAAGTTCTTACAGTAATCTCGCTCAATAATCCTCTGTAATGGAAATTTCCTGACCTTCACTACCCTCTGTTTGAAGAAATCATTCCCTGGTCCGATAACATGCCTATTGATATTAACAGAAGAGGTGAACACAAGGGCTCAGACAAAAGTGGCTGGCCCTAATACAGAACATAGAACAGTTCAGCACAGTTCAGGCCCTTCAGCCCACGATGGTGTACCAACCATTGATCCCTCAAATGTCTGTGACAATATGCATGTCCAGCAGTCTCTTAAATGTACCAAATGACCTTGCTTCCACAACTCCTGCTGGCAACGCATTCCATGCTCTCACAACTCTCTGTGTAAAGAACCCGCCTCTGACATCCCCTCTATACTTTCCTCTAATCAGCTTAAAACTATGACCCCTCGTGTCAACCATTTCTGCTCAGAGAAATAGTCTCTGGCAATCGACTCTATCTATCCCTCTCATTATCTCGTATACCTCAATTAGGTCTCCTCTCCTCCTCCTTTTCTCCTCATTTCCACTGTCCGCAAAACCAAATTCACAGGATAATCCTCAGTCACTTTCAGCAGGACACACTGTTAAACACATCTTCCCCTCCCGTCCCTCTGTGAAGCCCTCAATCGCTCCGAACACTTACCCACTTCCCTTGGCACGGTCCAATGAAATTGCAGAAGCTCCAAAAACGTGCCCATTCACCTCCTGCCTCCTTACTGCACAGGGTCCGAAGTACAGTTTCCAGGTGAAGTGGTATTTCACTTCTACTCTTTTAATCCTGTCAACTGTCATTGCTGCTCATAATGCAGTCTTCTGTACATTGGCAAGTCAGACAGTGACTGCTTTGAGGAACACTTCCACTCTGTATGTAGGTATAACCATCTCGTTGGTCCCCATTTCAATAAATTACATTGCTCTCATGCAAATGAGACTTCTTTGATCAGGTTAGACGAAAGAAACCCAACGGATGTCAGAAGGACTTCCAGGAGGCCTTTGATAAGATATTGCACAGGGTGCTCCTCAGTAAGATGAGTGCTTATGGTGTTAGAGGCAAGGTACTATTATGGATCAATGATTGGCTGTCTGGCAAAAGGTAGAGAATGGGTATAAAGTGGTCCTTCTCAATATGGAAACAGGTCACTTTGGGACCATAACTTTTCATTCTATTCATAAATGATATGGATGAAGTAATTTAGGATATTTTGATTATGTTTGCAGCTGAAATGAAGATATGTGGAGGCACATGCAGTATAGAGGAGGCGGACAGTCAGCAGAATGATTTAGATACATTGGGAGAGTGACCAGAGAAGTGGAAGAAGTAATAAAATGTGGCAACGTGTGAGTTCATGCACTTTCATAGGAACAATAGAGGCATTCACAATTGCTAAATGGGAAGAAAATTCTAAAATCTGAAGGGGAAAGGGACTTGCGATTCCAAATCCAGGATGTTCTTAAGAAAAAGGTGCGGATTGAATTGGTAATTAGGAAGGCAAATATAATGTGGTCTTCATCTCTCGAGGACTGTAACACAAAAACGAGGCTTTTGAGGCTTTATAAGGCTCTGTTCAGATGATATTTTGGATATTTTGGGCAGCCTACCTCAGAAAGACTGTATTGGCCCTGGAGAGGGTCTAGAGAAGGTTCCTGCGAATTAGAAAAGGAATAAAATACTTAACAGAGGAGGAACGTTTGAGGACTCGGTGTTTATACTCGCTGGAGCTTAGAAAAATAAGGGGGAATCTGATTGAAACTTGAGAATACTGAATGACCTGTAAAAAATGAACTTTGGGAAGATGTTTCCATTGGAATTAGAAACGAGGACCCGAGTGCACAACCTGAGAGTAAATGGAAGACACTTTGAAACGGAAACAAAAATAATTCTTTCGAATGAAAGTGGAGAATCTGTGGAATTCATTGCCACAAAAAGCTGTTGACTTTACGTCATTGAGTACATTTAATTCAGAGGTAGATAGATTATTCATTGCTAAAGGAACTAAGGTTACAAAAAGGAAGAATGAAAATGGAGCCCGTAATTTCAAATACCAACAAAACCGTTTTGCATTCAGATATCGTGTACAGTTCAACATACTGTGACCACGACTCCAAAGTTCCTTTAAAGCAAAATTTTCAATGAAGACTTCTGATTACTCAACACCAAAATAGTAGCCTGACTTCTCACTCGTTGCTCAATATACTGTTAAAGCAAAACATCTCATCCACGCTCATGAAATCAATTTCTCCCAGCAGTCACATGCACTTCGGTTAACACAGTTTAGACGAAACCTGAATTTGTTCGTTGTTATTGAAGTATCAACAAATTTGTAATCTAATTTTCTGCTTATACCATGCCAAATATTTTAATTCCAATGTTTACTTTGATATATAACTCACATCGATACTTGCTTCTCCCTGCTTTTTCTAAGCTTCACATTAGCATATTTTGTGGAATCTGAGCGACGTGCGCTTTGTGGAGATTAATGAGAGATTCAGACCAGATATTTGCCAAGGCTGATCTCAATGTTACGTTAATCGCTCCACGCCTTATCTGTTCTTCTCAAACGTCATTGTAACATTTTTACCAGGTTTCCTGTTATACCGGAGTAGAGAAGGACAATGACCTTAAAACAATGCTGTGCATTTCCCCAGAGAGCTGCGACTGCTCTAACCTGTGTGGGAAACATACAGCAGGCTGACAAAGTGTTGTTGCTGCTGTACAGGATCTTAGTGAGATAGAATCTGGAGTAGTGTGTGTAGATTTAGTCTCCTCACCGAACAAAGGATATTATTACATTGGAAGGAGCTCAGAGTTGGTTCTCTCGAATGATTCGTGCAATGAAGTTGTTTACTTGCAAAGAAAATTTGATAAGACTGATCAAATACAATGTGGAGCTTCCAAGATGGAAAGGTGATTTTAATTTTACATAGAGGACTGGAAGGAGTCAGCAAACGAAGAAGCCCATTCCACTTCTCCAGCTTATTACATCGTAAGAGCAGAAGCATGTTCAGGCCTTCGACCTTGATACAAAAGGAATAGACGATGCTATTGAGCTCTTGGAGCCTGATATACAGTTACAGCTTTAGGCCAATCAGTCCCTCGAGTCTATAATACTGGACCAAGACACAGGTCATGCAGCACCAGAATCCTGTTAAACGGAAACAGGATCAGTTCATTCAGCCTGCTAATGACTGACACATAGAAACTGAAAGAGACCACAAATTGATTGGACGCTGTTACACTGGGATAACAGGAAGCCACTCAGCTCATCGAGCTGGTGCACAGGAATTGGAGAGAATAGTTGAGAAATGCTGTGAGCAGGAAGGAGATAAGTGACTGCTGCATGGGATCAAAAGAAGTATAATCACTCCCACGATCCTATTTCAGGGATGCTGAACGAGACTGTTCGTTATAGTGAAACTGTTATGCAGGGATATTAGGAGACCCGGCAGCCCCACAACAGTTACACAGCAACAAGAAAGTTCCATAAACACTCAAGTGTTTTACACAGAAACGGCAGAATGATAAGCAAGCCATGAGCCTCATACTGAGGAACAGGATAATCTGTCAGTCAAGTCTGCAAGGTAGGAACAGAAAGAGGACATTCAGCCTATCGGGTTTCTAAACCAGGAACAGAATGTGTCCATTCAGCCACTTATGCCTCTTCTGCAGAAATCTGCGCAGAACATTTTAAGCTTTGTGCACGTTACACTGGAATTCAAAGGGAACGTGAAACACAGAAAAATACAGCGCAGAACAGGCCCTTCAACGCTCGATGTTGCGCCGAACTGTGACCTATCCCCAGCTCATCCCCCTACACGATCCCAAAATCATCCATGTGCTTATCGAAGGATTGTTAAATCTCCCTAATGTGGCTGAATTGACTACATTGGCAGGTAGGGCATTCCAAGCCCTTACCACTCTCTGCGTAAAGAGCCTGCCTCTGACATCTGTCTTTAATCTATCATCCATCAATTGGTTGTTATGCCCCATCGTACAAGCTGACGTCATCATTCTAGGAAAAAAAGACTTTCACTGTCGACCCTATCTAATCCTCTGATCATCTTGTTTGTCTCCATCAAATCCTCTCTTAGCCTTCTTCTTGCCAATGTGAACAGGTACAAATCTCTCAACCTTTCGTCATAAAAACTTTCTCTCCAGACCAGGCAACATCCTGGTAAATCTCCTCTGCACCTTTTCCAATGCTTCCACATCCTTCCCGAAATATGGGGATCAGCACTGTAAAAAATATTCCAAGTGTGGCTGTGCAGGGTAGTTCACACGGACTGAACGTATCTAGGTCCATAACGGACTTTCAGGTTTGATCATGTTTACTGGGATGTTTGTAAATTCCAGAATCTCTGGAGACTGGGGACTCGGTCATTGAATGTTGTGCAGTAAGAAGTGGGGGAATTAACGTGATTCTGACTGTGAGGACTCGAATACCAATTAATGTGGTGAACGTAGTGAGATCCACTCATCCTCATAACGGGAATCACTCCCCATGCTCCGATCAACTGTCACATTGCACAAAAATACAAGATGCTTAAACCAATACATACAAGCATAAGAAATCGGAGCAGATATATGCCATCTGGCACCTCAAGCCTGCTCCGCCATTCAGTAACATCAGGCCTGATTTTTTTCTTGGACTCCATTCCAGTTATCCGCCCTCTGACCATAACCTTTAATTCTTGTACTGTTCAAAAATCGATCTATTCTTGCCTTTAAACATTCAACGAGATAGCCTCAACTGCTTCACTGAGCAGAGAATTGCAAAGATGCATAAACCGTTGTATGAAGAAGTTCTTCCTCAAATCAGTCCTAATTCTCCTCCTCTTTTTTTTTTCAGGCGAGGCCCCAGCTTTTATTTTATCCGCCAGTGGACACAACCTCCCTGCTTCTATCTTGTCTATTCCTTCTGCTAATTTAAACCAGACCCACGGAAAAGCTCATATCACCTCGTACTCTGCTGTAGCATGTGTGACAGAGAACTACCCACATTCCACTATTTAAAGTAAAAAAAAACTTTATCCTTTAATTCCAAACGAGAACATTAAACAATAACTGCCCACTCCGTGAGCCTCCTTTGTCTGAAAGATTTACCTACTAACGACTCTGTAACAACATACAACGACTGATCCAATAACGTGTCAATTAAGTTTACAAAACAATCAATTTTCAAAACCATCAAACTGTCGAGCTCCTCTGTATCTTACTGGATATGTCTTCAGTCTTTTGCTGCACAGATTCTTCATATGAGAAGGTAGTTTTTAGGGCGAGGGTCAGCGGGCAGCCTATCGATCACAGTAGGTGATCGTTATCTCTCTGGCTACTTGATGTTTACAGCCAAAAATATCAGACCGTCTCATTGTTTTGATACTGTTAAAACAGTAAAATTCAATTTAGAATGTTTTAGTAACCCGTGGCATATTTAAACAGATTGTCTAATTTGGAATTGTTGTGGAACGAAGCAATACAGGTCAACATTTTGTTTCACAGCCAAATCTTACTTTTTCCGATTTTTTTTGCCCATTCTGTGCCTTCTAGTTGCTTGCCAGCTTTAACTCTCTCTTAAAGGTACAATATACGTTGATAATTTCAGAACCGTACCTTTTAAGGAAAACATAAATGAGACATCATAATAAGTTGGTTTCATTCTGTTTCTATTTCTTAGCAACGTTACCATGACATACATAGGACATTTATCTAAATTCAAGTTAACATCTGCCCACATACATATCTATTCATCTCCTCCAAACCTTATCAGTCAAATCAGTGATAACACATCTGATATTCCATTCTTACGATCGCAACATTTACGACTTGTAAATTAAAAATCTGCGACATGAGACTCCAGTGAAATAGTCTCATTTTTTCGTCTTTAAATAGTGTTAAGAAGATAAGAGGTTTGTGATTCGCCACATTGTTCATGACGTTCAAATAAAAGTGTTATAAGGCCAAGACAAAACACAATAACTCTTTCGATCATAGAGTATTTTCTTTCGTGAGCATTGAGTTTCTTTGAAAAATAACCAACTGACAATTCAATTCCATCATCATCTTCCTGCAACAGTACAGATTCAATCGCTATGTTACTAGCATCAGTTGCAAGTTTCAAGGATTTCAACAAATTTGGCGTAGGTAGAACTGGTGCAGTGGCTAATACTGCTTTTAAATTGTCAAATGCCTCCTGGCAATGTTTTTCCATCGAAATTCAATGTTCTTCTCGAGCAAATTTGTTAATGCTGCCACGATGCTGCTGAAGTTTGGAACAAACGTCTGAGAGAATCTGTTTAGTTTCAAAAATCGAAGAAACTTTCTTCGAGGTTGATCGTGCAAATTCCTTGATGGTGTTCATCTTTACATTCCTTGGCATCAACCTTCCGTGACCGATGTTATGTCCAAAAATTGTCACATCTGCTTTCGCGAATACTGTTTTCTGTAAGTTTATTACGAGCTTTGCTTCTCTTAATCATTGAAAGAGCCATGCCAACTGTATCATGCGATCTTTCCAGAACTCAGTCAAGATCATTTAATCGTCCAGGTCGACTGCACACTGTGTTCAGCCAGTTGGATTGTGGCGGGTGCATTCTTCATTTCAAAGGACATCACTTTGATTTGATATAACCCATTTGGGTTTAGAAACGCAGGAACCTCTTTCGCTTCCTCCAATAAAGGTACCTGCCAATAACCACGCACTAAGTCCAATTGTGTGATGGACCTGGTTGGTCCAACATTCTCGATGCAGTCCACTAATTTCAGTGTTGAGTCTGAGACCAATTTCTTTACAGAGTTGACCTTCCGACAGTCCATGCGAAATCATTGAGTCCATCAGGTTTGGGAACTGAGACGATTAGCGAACCCCACTCGCTCTGAATCATTTTAATTATATCTTCGTTGAGCATTGCCACCACTTCCTTCTGGACCTGTGTGGCTTTGAAAGGATTAAGGCTGCAAGGGCTTTGTTTTATCGGAACAGCGTTGTCAACATCTATCCTGTGCACATTAGCATTAGTCCTCCTCATCGTATTACTGCATATGTCCTCATAATGCTGTAACAGACATTTTTTGTGTGCAGGATGATTTCCTGACACAGTATGTAGACAAGCCAACAAGTGTCCAAGCCACATTGGATTTGATCCTGATTAATGAACCTGGCCAGGTGTTAAATTTGGAGGTAGGTGAGCACTTTGATGATAGTGACCACAATTCGGTTATGTTTACTTTAGCAATGGAAAGAGCAAGATACGTAACGCAGGGCAAGAGTTATTTCTGGGGAAAGTCAATTGTGATGCGATTAGGCAAGATTTAGAATACATAGGATGGGGTAGGTAACTACAGGGGATGGGCACAATTGAGATGTGGAGCTTACTCAAGGAACACCTATTGCATGCCCTTGATAAATATTTTCCAGTCAGGTAAGGAGGAAGTGGTCGAACGAGAGATCCGTGGTTTACTGAAGAAGTTGCCTGTATTGTCAAGAGGAAGAAGGGGGGTTGAGACAACTCTGGTAATTGTGGACCAGCGAGCCTTACTTCGGTTTTGGATAAAGTGATGGAAAAAGTTATGAGAGATACGATTCATAATCACCTAGAGAGGAAAAAAAATGATTAGGGATAGTCAACACCATTTTGTGAAGGATAAGACGTTCTTCCCAAAAAAGTATTGAGTTCTTTGAGATGGTGACCAAACAGGTGGATGAGGGTAAATGGGTGATGGCGGTGTATATGGATTTCAGCAAGACGTTTGATACATTTCCCCGTGGTATGCAATTGTGCAAAATGCAGGCATAGTATTGAGAGTGAGTTAGCCGTTTTATCAGAGGTCGGCTGGCTGAAAGGATACAGATGGTGGTGATTGATGGGAGATGCTTTTCGTGGAGTTCAGTTATCAGTTATCAGTGGTGTGTCGCAAGGATCTGTTTTGGATCTAGTGCTGTTTCTCATTTTTATAAATGACTTAGATAGGGGCATGGAAGGATTGGTTAGTACATTTGCGGATGACACTCAGGAGTTGTGGATACTGTTGAAGCATGTGGCAGGTTACAAAGGAACATAAGTAAGCTGCAGAGCTGTGCTGAGAGATGCTAATTGAGTTTAATGCGGAAAAATGTGAGGTGGTTCACTTTGGAAGGAACAACAGGAATAAAGATTACTGGGTTAATTATAAGAATCATAGTGTAGATGAGCAGCGACATCTCGGCGTCCATATACATAGATGCCTGAAGGTAGCCATCCAGTTTGATATGAATATTAAGAATGCATACAGTGTGTTAGCTTTTATTGGTAGAGGGATTGTGTTTAAGAGCAAGGACATCATGCTGCAGCAGTACGAAATACTGGTGCGGACACACTTGGATCTTTGCATGCAGTTCTCATCCCCACATCATAGGAAGGATGTGGAAGCTTTGGAGAGGGTTCAGCGGAGATTTTCTAGGATGTTGACTGTTATGGATGGAAGATGTTGTGAGGAAGGACTGAGAGACTTGAAATTGTTTTCGTTAGAAAGAAGCTTCAGTGGTGACCTAACTGAGAGATACCAGATAATCAAAGAATTACATAGGGTGGATAGTGAGAGCCTTTTTTGCCTCGATTGTATGGCTGGCACGAAAGGACATAGCTTTACATTGAGTGGTGATAGATATAGGACAAATGTCAGAGGTAATTTTTATTACTCGGAGAGTTTTAGGGCCGTAGAACGCACTGCCTGCGACAGTATTACTCTCCCCAAATTTAAGGGCATTCAAATTTCATTGGATAAACATATGGATGAAAATGGAATAGTGTAGGATAGATGGGCTTCAGACTAGTTCCAAAGGTCGGTGCCACATTCAGGGCCGAAGGGCCTGTACTGCGCTGTAATGTTCTAAACCTTTCAACTATGATCATTGCTCCTGAGGCTGATAGTTCACAAGCGAATCCCACTTCTCAAAGACTTCCTCATTGTTAAACCTATTTGAGGCACATAAAACTCCATCTAATCTGGATTTGATTCCTCACACCGTGGGGGAGTAACTAACATCTGTTTTAAAAGTTCCATATCCCTTTTAATGTAAGGTGTCAACATATTCACATGCCATACTGGATACAATTTTTTTTTAACTAACTGGCATCTTTGCCAGACAGATCACCTGACATAACCGTTCCTCGATTTTATTGGAGCCACTAACTATGACTTTGAAGGGATCACCTATCAATGATGACAATACCACTAAGTCATTCGAGGGCAAAAACCTTCGAATCTCAGAATGTTTACCTGTCACCTGCTCCATTCTATGCTATGCCCTCTTTAGGTGCTGCTGAGCTAACTCACCTACTTGGTTTAATCTCTCCATTACCTTCAATCCATAATCCAAGTGTGAGATCTCCGACTTTGGTCCTGCCAATTTCTCTTTAATTAATTTTAAAGACCTCTTTCTTCATTTTTGAATATTAATTCAAAGGGAGTATGCTGAGTAGATTAGTTTCAGTCATTTCTCATGGCAAATAATATGAATAGGATACCTTTATGCCAATCATTTTTGTAATCTTGAAAGTATTCTCCCAACAAGACCTTCAAGGTCTGATGCCACCTTTCAAAAGAAGGCTGGGATTCAGGATGGTACACACTTGATTTACAGTGCTTTCTACCTAAGCTATTCATGACTTCCTCACACAGCATAGCAGTTAAGCTCTATCCTTGGTATGACTGTATCACTCTGGGTAGCCCATACTGCGTGAAGGAAGCTACTAACTCCTCTATCACACTTTTTGCCTTAATGCTTTGTAATGGAATTTCTTCCAAAATTTGATAGAAACATCCATTATGGTTAGCAATTACTAGCTCACATATTTTTTGTTCTCGTGAGTTGCCCTATACAATCAATCATAACCCTCATGAATGGTTCTTCAAATGCAGGATATGTCAACAAATGTGCTGGCTATGTTACTGCAGCATGTGGCATGTATGACACGTACGTCAAAACGTAACCACATCATTGTGCATTCCAGGCCAATAGAAATGTTTTTTTTTTAATTTTTCGTTATATTTTTATACACCTAGGTGACATCTGTCAGGTTGTTTCTGTGCAACCTGCAACATTTTCTTCCTGCATGCCACCAGCAACACAATCTAGTACACTTCCGCCCATTTCTCCGATGCACCAAACCGCCATGGTCTCCATTTTCATCTTAGGATTTTACCTTTCAAATAATAACTCTCAGGAATATTCTGTGCCTCCATTCTGTGTATGCATCAACATATGCATGTTTTATTGTCTTGGTCTTTCTGTAGCAATTCTCTTCGCAATTCAGGGTTAAACATATCTGTTTGACCCTCTTCTTTTCAAGTTTTTCCTGCAACATTATGTCAAAGATAATGTCCACTGACTGAACGTCAACTCCTTCATGTTTGTCTTTAGTTTTTGCGCCGTGCCGTGACTTATGATGGTGGGATCTTTATTCCTACATAGTCTCGGAAAATAACAGGAGAATTTTTGTCAAATTCAATTCCCTGCTCTCCCTTGGCCTTCTCCACCACAAGAGGTGTTACTCTCACTGTGGAACCTCCTAAATCGTTCCCAAAAACAAACCGAATTCCTGAAACTGTCACTGCCAATCAATACCACCGTTACAGTTGCAGTCGTGAATTGGCATTCGATCCTGATCTTACATAGAGGAACGCTAAATGTCTGTCCATCTGTCGCTCAAATTACCACTCTATATGGTACGAGGTCAGGAAAATGCAAATGCGTTCATCTCTTAATATTAGAGACCGATTATATCCTGTAATTCTCAAAATTCTAACTATTACCCTTCTCCCCCTGGTCGTTCTGAGTCAACTTTCCCGACAGAGACAAATCCTTTAGACAGTTCAGGCATTAACTCCATCGCAAAGCCCTGCCAATGATCTGCCCTCTTGTGCAGCTCCTCGAAATGTGTTAGGGTTTCATTTACGACTTTCACTGGATTAGCTTCTTTTACCACATCTTTTCCCACAGGTAATTTATGTTATGATTGGTGCTGTAACATTGCGTGTTCTGCTTTACCACAGTGGAAATACCTGAGATCTTTCACCACATTATCTTCCTCTTTGGCTTCCTTTTTAATCTGTGGTGAACATTTACCAGTGCTCTCTATTGTTTACTTCGTAGTGTCGAATCTCCCCTTATCTCAACTTCTATCCATCAGAGGACGAAATTCGTGTGAAAGCTGACCCTTGTCTTGCGCATCAACGAGTATTCATCCACCATCTTTGCTGCTCTTCTCACTTTCTGAACTTGCTGTTCATCCACGTTAATTCAAAACATCCCTGGAAGTGAGTTTTAAGCTCTTCCAGCAGAATAATCTCTCTCGGAACCTCCTAGGTCTTACCTAATATTAAGATGCCCACTTATCAATAGGACGGTGTTTAGTTCTTTCGAACTGAACAGAAGTCTGAACTTGTTCCTTCCTTATGTCTATGAAACGCTGTCTATACGATTCTGTAACCAGTTCATTAACACTTCAAATAGCCTGTTTGACCTCTTCATCATCTTTTCACCCCTCATCTAACAGCACTGCAAATACCTCACTACCACTGCCTGCCAGTTTAGGGTGAACTAGCATTACCCACAAGTCCTCTGCCAATTTCTCATGTGAAAGGAGAAGGCCTCAACATCTTTCCCAACAAAATATGACAGTATATTAACATCTTTGCATGCATCACTATCTTCTCTGTTCAACTCCTTGACTAATTTGACTTCCTTGACTAAGTTGCAATTTCTGAAGTTCAAATTCCCTCACCACTTCTCCTTTCTTTTCTCAATTTTTCTCTCTCCCTTCCTTCACTCTCCTTTCCTTCACTCCCCCTTTCTCTTTGCTCAGCTAAGAAACTTCTCGCACTTTCTTTTCCGCTCTATCTTTCTTTTCACACTCTTTATTTACAGATTACTTACAGTGTGGAAACAGATCGTTCGACCCAACAAGTCCATACCGACCTGCCAGAGCGCACCCACCCAGACCAATTCCTCTACATTTTCCCCTGCACCTAATACTGCGGGCAATTTAGCATTGCTAATTCACCTAACCTGCACATTTTTGGACCGTGGGAGGAACCCGAGCACTCGGAAGAATCCCACGCAGACACGAGGAGAATGTGTAAACTCCACACAGTCAGTCGGCTGGGGCGGGAATTGTACTCGGATTTTGGCGCTGTGAGGCAGCAGTGCCAACCATTGTGCCACCGTGCCGCACTTTCTTTCCCCCTTTCTTTTTCTCTCCCACTTTGTTTAGCTGCTAATTTCATTTTCCTCAAGCTCCAATGTAAGTTTTTCTGACTAAATTTTCTAACTCTTGTCTGTTTCTCTGACACAAATAAGTTTTTGAGTAAGTCCCTTACAATTTCAGCTTTCCATTTATCCCTGGTTAAACCCAATTCTAACCGCTTCACAATTTCTGAGAGTAGGGTATTTTCTCTTCTTTCTAAACTTTCTTCACAAATTTGTGAATCATCTTCACACCCGAAAACCTCTTCAGACATTTTAAGAGCCATTTTCGCACTTTTATTTTAATCAACTGCTAGTAACTGAAATTAAAGAAATTGTTTCACCTACGTTTTACTTTAATGATCTGGGACACTAATCAGCAAGTGTTTAAACCTGCTTGGATCTTTCGCACGTTAAATCCATTCAGATCTGTCCAAATATCAGATTGGATCTGATTAAATCTGTCTAAATCACGGACTCGAGTGCACATACATCCCCCAGTCCCCCCCCCCCCCTTCTTCCGAATTCCAGTGAGAACAGTGCCAGTCTACACAATTTCTTCCCATTCGTCAAATGCCTCAAATTCTGAATCAAGCTCGTGAACGTCATCTGCACCCACTCCAGCGCCAGTCCATTACATCTCAAGTAAGGAGATCAAAACATTACGCAGTACTCCAGACCTGGTCTCAGCTGCAATGCAACGTTTCTATTTTTAAACTCCATTCCTTTAGCAATGAAATATATCATTTGTCTTCGGCTTACCTGCTGCGCCTGCAAATCAACTTTTTGTTTTCCTTCCCGGGTTCTGGAATCAATGTTGCAGAATTCCAGGGTAACTACTTTCCTGACTGTATTTTACAGTGGCTCCACCACTGTGGGTCTGTCCTGCTGGTGGGAAACATTATTCATCATTCTGCGAGTATGACGATGTCAGACTGTTTCTTGATCTGTTAAATTAAGAAATAAAGTGACAGTAGAATAGATGATAATGGCTTAAAAAGCTGAAAAGAAGAAACCTTATCGGAAGGTGTTTTGTTTTTGTCAAGAAAGATTGGAGAACTTAGTGAAGAAATCGAAAGAGATATGATTCAATGACATTAGACAGACATGGCTAGATGGGGACTGAATGTCTGGAACATTTTATATTTGGAAGTGATATACATAACTGAGAAGGAGGTGGAACAGATCTCTGAATAAGGGATGGTATCTGTATGATTGTAAAAGAGTATCTGATTATCAAATGATCAATTTAGTACACAGATAATTTATATTTGAGGACGAAGTGTAATGTGTCAACGTTGGTGGACGATGCTAAGATGAGTGGTATAACAAAGTATGCAGAGGACACCGAAAGACTCCAAAAGAAGATAGGTTAAGTGAGTGGGCAATGTTCTGACAGTTTGTATAATCAGCCCAGTGCAGTCTGCAGACTTGGTGCGGTCTGGAACCTTGACCTGGTGCAGTCTGCAGACTCAGCCAGATGGGTGATCTGGAGACTGGGCCTGGTTCAGTCCGCAGACTGTGATCGGTCTGGTGTGGAGTTTGGGACCGTTGCGATCCAGAGAATCGGTCCGTGTGTATACTGGAGTGAAGTGACTCTAATTCGAGTCCGTTCTTTGTTTATTTTTATTCCTCTGCTGGACTTTCATTCATTATTCTTTCATTTTTGTCACAAATGCTGAAAAAAACTGTACCTAGGTACCCTGTACAAAAGATAGCGCCATAAGCAACAATATTGTAAATATTTCACTGCACACTTTAGAGTGTATGTGACAATAAAGTTAATTCAATTCAATTGTAGGGATAGTCAACACGGTTTGTGAAGGGTAGGTAGTGCCTCACAAACCTTATTGAGTTCTTTGAGAAGGTGACCAAACATGTGGCATAAGTTGTTGATGTTGTGTGTATGGATTTCAGTAAAGTGCTTGATAAGTTTAATTGGAGTTGTTTATCTTGAAGTTCTGTTACCGGTTGTGTAAAGCAATGATTTGTCTTGGGGCCACAGTTGTTTGTCATTTTTGTAAATGACTTTGATGAGGGTTTAGAAGGATGGGCTAGTAAACTTGCCGATGATGTTAAGATCGTTGGAGTTCTGGACAGTGCCAAAGGATGATGCAGGCTGCTGAGGGACAGAGATAAGTTGCAGAGCTGATCTGTGTGGTGGCAAATGGTGTTTAATGCGAAGAAATGTGAGGTGATTCACTTTGAAAGGAGCAACAGGAATGCAGAATACGGGGTGAATGATCAGATTCTTGGTAGTATGGATGAGCAGAGAGATTTCGGTGTCCATGTGCATAGATCCCTGAAAGTTGCCACCCATGTTGATAGGGTTGTTACAAAAGCATTTGTTGTTTTGGCTTACACTGGTAGAGGGATTGAGTTTCGTAGCCATGAGTTCATGTTGCAGCTGTACAAAACTCTGGCGTGGCCGCACTTGGTGTGTTGTGTACAGTTCCGGTCGCTGTATTGTATGAAACATATGGAAGCATTGGGAAGAGTGCAGAGCAGATTAACCGGATGTTTCCTAGTGTGGACATAAGGTCTTATCAGGAAAGGCTGAGGGCCTTGTAGCTGTTTTCATTCGGGAGAAGAAAGTCGAAAGGTGACTTTATGAAGATATACAAAATGATCAGAAGATGAGATAGGGTGAGAAACGTTTCCATCTGTGGATGATGGCTAGCATAAAGGGGCATTGCTTTAAATTGATGGATTATAGAAATAGGAAAGATGTCAGAGTTAGTTTTATTTTAATCAGACAGCAGTAAGGGCGTGGAACACCCTGTCTGTAACAGTGCTCGACTCGCCAAATTTAAGGACACAGATAAACATGGGAATCCTAATGGAATAGTATAGGTTGGATAGACTTCAGATTGGTTTCACAGGTCGGTGCAACATCAAGACCCGATTGGCCTAGATTGTGCTGTAATTTTCTATGTTCTAATGTGAGTTGTTATATTTTCCAAGACAAACCAGGCAGAATTTACATGGTTAACCGGAGGGCTCTGTCGAACAGAAAGGCCCGGGGTGCAGGTGCATTTATACTTGAAAATAGTATTGCAGTTAGACAGGGCAGTGAAGAAGACTTACCTTCATCGGTCAGAGCATTGAGTGTAGGAGTAGGAACATCGTATTGCAGCAGTACAAGACAATGATAAATATACATTTGAAATAATGAGTAAAATTCTTGTCGCCCTGCTTAAAGAAGATTGATGCAAGCTGCAATGAGGGAGAGACTGGAGGTTTTGGGAAATAAAGGCAGCCTGGATAACCTTGCATTTTTTGCCCTTTTCCGCAGGAGACTAAGGGGGAACCTTTTGGAGATTTATGAAATCATGAGGGGCATGGATGGGATAGATTGCTAAGGGTTTTTCCTCCAGGTGGAGGAGTTCACAACTAGGACAGACAGTTTTAAGGTGAGAGGAGAAAGACTGAAAAGGGAGCTAAGTGGAATTTCTTTTAAGGAGAGTGTGGTGCATAAATGGAACAAGCTGTCAAAAGAAGTGGTCGGGACGAGTACATTTACATCATTTAAAAGACATTTGGTCAAGTACATCGACAGGACGAGTGTCAAATGCAAGCACATGGGAATAGTTCTGTTTAAGAAAACTATGCCAGATGGTCTATTTCCACACTATATAACTCTAAGACTCGATGACTCTCACTCATCTTGCCTGGCAACTTAGACCTCAAATAATTTCCAAGTCACAAATCCTCTTTAAATACTGGTATTAATCTAGTTCTCCAAGCAGTCTTGAATACAGAATTCCTGATATTCATGGGGTGCTGTCGACCTCAGCAGCAACAGAAGTAGAATTACATTCCAGAACATAGAACAGAGAAAAGTACAGCAGAGAACAAGCCCTTTGGCCCACGATGTTGTGCCGAGGATTATTCCTAATTTAAATAAAATAACCTAAACTGCGCACCCCTCAATTCAATGTTGTCCATGATCATGTACAGCAGTCGCTTAAGTGCCCCTAATGACTCTGCTTCTACCACTGGCAACGCATTACATGCATTCACAACTCTCTGCGTAAAGAACATACTTCTCACGCCTCCACTATATCTTCCACCAACTATCATAAATCTGTGACCCTTCGTGCCAGTCAATCCCTCCTTCGGGAAAACACCCTGGCTATTGACTCTATCTATGCCTCACATTAGCTTCACATCTCGATCAGGTCACCTCTCTTCCTCCTTCTCTCCAGAGAGAAAATTCTGAGCTTCGTCAACCTCGCTTCCGAATACAAACCCTCAGTCCAGGCAGCAGCCTGTTAAACCTTACTTGCAACCTTACTAAAGCCTCCGTATGTTTTCTATAATAGCGCGACCAGAACTGGACACAATATTCCAAGTGTTGTCTCACCAGGGTCTTGTAGATGTGCAGCAAAGCCTCACGGCTCTTAAACTCAATCCCGCTGTTAATGAAAGCCAAAAACACACATGCGTTCTTTACAACCCTATCCACTTGATTGGTAACTTTGAGGGATCTATGCACATTAACACCCAGATCCCTCTGTTCCTCCACAGCGACACGAATCCTGTCTTTAGTCATACATTCAGCATTTGAGTTCGACCTTCCAAAATGCATCTCTTCGCATTAATCCAGATTGAACTCCATCTGCCACTTCTTATCCCAGCTCTCCATCCTGTCTATGTCACGCTACAGCCTGCAATACCCCTTAATGCTATTAACGGCTTCTCCAACCTTTGTGTCATCGGCAAATTTACTAACCCACCCCTGAACCTTCTCAAAGTCATTTACAAAAACTACAAAACCAGAGCCCAAGAACAGAGCCCTGTGAGACACCACTCACCACTAATCTCTAGGCAGAACACTTCCCACCTACAACCACTCTCTGCCTTCTATCAGCCGACCAATTCTGAATCCAGGCAGCCAAACACATGACACAATTAATGGGCCTACCATTGGGAACCTTAAGCAATGCCTTACTGACGTCCATATGCACCACATCCACTGCTCGACCTTCATTGACCTGTCTCGTAATGTCCTCAAAGAACTCAATAAGATTGGTGAAGCATGACCTGCCCCTCACAAAGCCATGCTGACTGCCTTTAATCATGCTATGCTTTTCCAAATAGTAATAAATGATATTGCTCAGAATTTTTTTCCAAAACCTTCCTTATCTGCTCAGACTCCACGCACAATTTCCCTACGCTATCACTGATCGGCCCTATCATCTCCCTGATCATTCTCCTATTCCTCACGTACGAGTAAAATGCCTTTGGGTTCTCCCTAATTCTTCCTGCCAAGCCTTTTTCTGAGCTCCTTTCTAGTAAGCCTGTAATCCTCTAAAGCTGTGCTAAATCTTTGCTTCTTCCGCCTTCCGTAAGCTGCATTCTTCCTTTTGACGAGAAGCTCCTTTGTTCTCGTCATTCAAGGCTCCTTAACCTTACCCCTTCTTGCCAGGAACAAATTTGTGCACTCTCGGAACAACTGCTCCTTAATCAGTCTCCACATGTCTGCTGTGCCCTTAAGGTGGAACAGTTGCTTCCAATCTGTACTTCCCAACTCCTGCCTTATAGCGTAATAATTTTCTTTTCTCCAATTAACTATCTTCACTTGGAAAATACTCCTCTCCCTCTCCAAGGCTATGGTAAATGTTAGGCAGTTGTGGTCACTGTAAGCAAAGTGTTCACTCACCGTGAGATCTGACACCTGTCCTAGCTCACTGCCAAGCACCAAATCCAAATTGGCCTCTACCCCCGTCGGCCTATCTGCCCACTGAGTAAGGAAACCCTCCTGAACACACCTAACAAAAACTGCTCCATCGAAACCATCTGCACTAAGGAGGTTCCAGTCAATATTGGGAATGTTGAAGTCACCCATAATAACAACCCTGCGACATCTGCATTTTTCCAACATTTGCCGGCCTATCAGTTCTTCAATCTTGTCTATTGGTCTTACGGGTTCTATAGAAAACCCCCTAATGAATTGGTTGCTACCTTTGCTTTTCCTGTCTTCTGCCGATAATGTTTCAGTAGACAAACCTTCCTCAACAAGCTTCGTTTTTGCAGCTGTGATGTACTCTTATTAATAATGCTACATCGCCTCCTTTTTTCCAACCTCCTTGTTCTTTTTAAACGTTCTAAAACCTGGAACATCTAGCAACCTTTCCTGCCCCCGTGAAACCCACGTCTCCATTATGGCCACATCATCATATTCCCAAGTACTGTTCCATACTCTGAGTTCATCGCTCTTATTTCTGACACTCCTTGCGTTAAAGCAGACACACTTTAACCAATCTCCTTGTTTTTTCACGTGAAAAACCTTTCCGATAGATTCATTACACCTACCAGTACCCCCTCTCAGAAATGCAGTTCTGGTTCCCACCCCCTCGCCAAACTAGTTTAAACACTCCAAAACCACACGAACAAATCTCCCGCCCGGGATATTTGTGCCCCTCCATTTTAGATGCAAATCGTCTTTCATGAAGAGGTCCCACCTTCCCCAGAAGGCATCTCAATCGTCTAAGTATCAGAAGCCTTCCTTCCTGCACCAGCCTCGCAGCCGTGCATTAAGCTGACTCTGCCTCACCTTAATGTCTCGTGGCAGCGGCATCAAATCTGCGATCACTACTTTACTCATAGTGCTTGTCAGCTTCCAACCTAGCTCTCTGTAGTCACACTTCAGATCCTCATTCACTTTCCTGGTTGATTCATTGGTGCCAAATGTTCCAAGATTTCCAGCTACTCACCTTCCACCTTCAGAATCCAATTGGCGACATCCCGTATCCTGGCACGAGGGAGACAACGTATCATTAGGGAGTTCCGTTCGTGACCACAATATCTCCTGTCAATCCATCTAACTATTGAGTCCCCTTCCACGAGCGATTTACAATTCTTCCGAGCCTCAGTGCTAGGCTCAGTGCCAGAGGCATGACCACTATGGCTTTCCCCTGGTAGGCCATCCCCATTAGCAGTATCCAAAACGGCATACTTATTGCTTTACTGTCTACGATTCTCTTTACTGTCTACGATTCTCTTTTCCTTCCCTGACTGTAAACCAGCTGTCCTTATCCTGTGTCTGAGGAGTGACCACCTCCCTATACATCGTCTCTATTTCTCTCTCAGATTCCCGCAGTTCATCTCGCTCCAGCTCCAGTTCCCTAACTCGTTTTTCGAGGAGCTGGAATTGGGTGCACTTCCTGCAAATGCGGTCGGCAGAAACATGTATCAGGTCCCTCACCTGCTACATCTCACTCACATTTTACCACAATCGATAAGTTTTTTTCCCCTTAGTCTACCATTATCATCAATCTGATCTATGGTTCAGTGAGGAGTGTGAATAAGCATGCCTGGTTCAAAACAATCTCTACCTAAAACTGATGACAATCAGTTAAAGCTCTGACACTTGACTGCTGGAATTGCAAACAGCAGAAGTAATATCTGAGAAAAATTGCAAAATGATTTCAACACCAACAGATCAGATGTAAGCTTTCCAGTCTTGTCTCATCCAGTCATAAATGTTGATGAAATATTGAAAATCTCACGAGAGGATAGGGCTCCACAAGTGAATGGAACAGCCCTGCACACCAGTATCGATAAGGACGTATGTAGTATTCACTTCACCCTCATCCAGAAGTGCTGAGTTGATGACCCACATCATCCTCGTTATGATGCCCACAATATCGCAGATACTAGTATTCAACCAATTGATTCCCTGCAGGTGACCTGAAAAAACAGCTGAATACATTAGATACAACAACACCAATGGACACTGACTCCACTCCTGCAGTAGGATTGAAGACGTGTAGTGCACAACATGTCATGCCTCTTGGGAAGCTTTTTCATTCCAGCTCCAACTCTGACATCGACCTGGCAATGTGGAAAATTACACATTATTGTCTCGTCCACTAAGTGAAGAATAAATACAATCTAACCAATTGCCACCCCTTAGTCCCAACACGATCGTCAAATTGGTAGGAGTTTTTTTTGACAGAGCTGTCAAGCAGTACAGAAATAAGCAAGCTCAGTGTGGTTTCCGATAGGTCCCCATGTATGGATGGTGCTATTGTAGAAATGCATCAGTAAGGCCAATACTCTGGAATTTGGTGGAAGTTTAAAACAATTCATAAAATGTCGAGATCTAAAATCTGGTATCACTAACAGTGACCTTGAAGTCAATTAGGCGAATGTGGGTACTGCAGGTGCTAGAGACTAGAGTCAAGATTAGAGTGGTGCCGGAAAAATGCAGCAGGTCAGGCAGCATCTGAAGAGCAGGAAAATCCTGATGAAAACCTTTTGCCCGAAACATCAATTTTCCTTCTCCTCAGATGCTGTGCGATGTGCCGTGCATTTCCAGCACCACGCTAATCCTGATCTTGAAGCCAATGTCGAATGTAAACACCAATCTGTGCAACTAATGTACTTTCTGGAAGCAAATCTTCCTTGGTTTTCTCGCCTGGACAGAAAACGACTCCAGACATAGAGACCTGTGACAAACGCTTCAAACTCTTCAAACAGCCAAGCAAGACACTCAACTGTATCAAACCTTTGCGAGTTCCTAAAGGACTAAACTAGACAGAACACTCAGCACCAACTTTGGTATCGGAAAAGGGAGGGGAAAACAGTCCTGTTGACCCGACAAAAACCTCCTTCCCAACACCTGAGAGTTGCCACAGCTTTTGGAGAACTTTCCCACAGACCGCACAGAAACATTGGGAAGTGGTAGGCCATTCAACACATTGAGCCTGCCTCATTCTAGTTCATGGCAGAATATCTCCTCAATATACTTTCCAACAAAATGTATGGAACCCTACATGTGATGAACCATCGGAAAAATACCATAGGAACTGCAGTAGCCTTGACGGTCCTTTGATTTTGTTGTCCCATTCAGTATGCATTTAGTTCTCATTTATTAAATGCGATTTGGCTGTAACCGATTACGAGCCTATTTTTATAACACAGACTCCACTTACACGATTTCATCTGTGACACTAGCTGAGCAGCGAAATCTAATCTCTGTCTGCAAAATGCACACTCAGCGTGTACCGCTACAATAGGAATGCAATTCCTTGAAACTGAGCTTGAAAATGGGAATTGGAGTTTACAATTAGAAGGAATTTCATTTCACATCGGCGGAGAATCATGTGGAGAACTGGAATTCCGTGTTGGCATCGCGTCATCAGTCGGCTCATGCATTTTTTTCGTGAAGAGCTTCGTGAAAGATATAGCATGGTAGTCAGTGTTATGCTTGTACTATTTCTATAAAATATGGTTGTAAAAATTACTTGGACTGTGCGATCGTTTGTACTTGTCTAACCTATTTTGGTTTTGATTATTATTGACATGTTTGTCGGTTCCCCCCTGTGTTTTTTGCCATTTGCCACAATATCTGTACATAGAACATAGATCATTACAGCGCAATACAGGCCCTTCGGCCCTCGATACTGCACTGCCCTGTCATACTAATCTGAAGCCCATCCCACCTACACTATTCCATGTACGTCCATATGCCTGTCCAATGACGACTTAAATGCACTTAAACTTTGCGAATCTACTACCGTTGCAGGCAAAGCATTCCATACGCTTACTACACGAGTAAAGAAACTACTTCTGACATCTGTCCTATATCTATCACCCCTCAATTTAAAGCTATGACACCTCGTGCTCGCTGTCAACATACTTGGAAAAGGGCTCTCCCTGTCCACCCTATCGAACCCTCTGATTATCTTGTATGTCTCTATTAAGTCACCCTCTCAACCTTCTTCTCTCTAACGAGAACAGCCTCAGGGCCCTCAGCCTTTCCTCGAAAGACTTCCTTCCATACCAGGCAACATCCTCGTAAATCTCCTCTGCACCCTTTCCAAAGCGTCCACATCCTTCTTAAAATGCGGTGTTCAGAACTGTACACAATACTCCAAGTGTGGCTGCACCAGAGATTTGTGCAGCTGCAGCATAACCTCCTGTTTCTGGAACTCAATCCCTCTATTAATAAATTTAGTATGCCTTCTTAACAACCCTGTCAATCTGACTGGCAACTTTCAGGGATCTATGTATGTGGACACCGAGATCTCTCAGCTCATCTGCAGTCCCAAGAATCTTACCATTAGCCCAGTACTTTGCATTCCGATTACTCCTTCCAAAGTGTATCACCTCACGCTTGTCCACATTAAACTCCATTTGCCACCTCTCAGCCCAGCTCTGCATCCTATCTATATTTCTCTGCAACCGACTACATCCTTCATCACTATCCACAACTCCACTGACCTTAGTGTCGTCAGCAAATTTACTAACCCATCCCTTCTAAGCCCTCATCCAGATCATTTATAAAAATGGCGAACAGCAGTGGACCCTTGTGGTACGCCGCTAGTAACTGGACACCTAGATGAACATGTTCCATCAACTACAACCCTCTGTTTTCTTTCAGCAAGCCAATTACTGATCCAAACTGCTATGTCTCCCACAATCCCATTCCTTCGCATTTTGTGGAACCTTATCGAACGCTTTGCTGAAATCCATACACACCATATCAACCGGTTTACTCTCATCTACATGTTTGGTAACTTTGTCAAAAATGTGAATTAGATTCGTTAGGCACGACCTGGTCTGGAATTACCAGGGTTGTCTCTACTACCCTTTTTGAATAAGGGAACCACATTTCCAGTCCTCAGGCACTATTCCTGTAGACAATGATGATTTGAAGATCAATGCCAAATGTTCGGCAATCTTTTCCCTTGCTGCCCAGAGGATCCTAGGATAGATCCCATCTGGCCCAGGGGACTTGTCTATTTTCAAACTCTGTAGTATTTCTAATATCTCTTCCTTGTGAACCTCAATCTCTTCTCGTCTTGATGCAAGTATCTCTGTATCTTCCTCGCCAAATTTTCGTTTTCTATAGTAAACACCGTCGAAAAATATTTATTTAGTGCATCCCCTATACCCTCTGACTCCACACACAACTTCCCACTATTATCCTTGATTGGCCCTAATTTAACTCTTGTCATTTTTTTATTCCTGACATACCTGGAAAGCCACAGGGTTAACTCTGACCCTACCCGTGAACGACGTCTCATGTCTCCTCCTGGCTCTTTTGAGCTCTCTTTTTAGGTCTTTCCTGACTTCCTGGTAACCCTCAAGCGCCCTAACTGAGTTTTCACATTTTGTCCTAACATTAGCCTTCTTCTTCTTCTTGTAGAGTAAACCACGGCTCACGTGTTCTATATCTTCCTCCATCCCTGACATTTACATAATTATCTAGGACAGACAGGAGCTTTTCCTTGAAAAAGTTCCCATTTTTAATGTGCTCATCCCCTGCAGTTTCCTTCCCCATTCTACGCTTCCTAAATCTTTCCGAGTTGCATCGTAATTTCCCTTCCCCCAGCTGTAACTCTTGCTCGGTGGAGTACACCTATCCCTTTCCATCACTAAAGTAAACCTGACAGAATTGTGATCGCTGTCTCCAAAGTGCTCACCTACTTCCAAATCTAACACCTGGCCAGGCTCGTTACCCAGTACTAAATCTAAAGTGGCTTCGTCCCTCGTAGGCCTGTCTACATACTG
>NC_057754.1:12045574-12047014 GCF_004010195.1 Chiloscyllium plagiosum | reverse complement strand
CCATTTCTGCTCAGAGAAATAGTCTCTGGCAATCGACTCTATCTATCCCTCTCCATTTCAATAAATTACATTGCTCTCATGCTAATGAGACTTCTTTGATCAGGTTAGACGAAAGAGATGTCAGAAGGACTTCCAGGAGGCCTTTGATAAGATATTGCACAGGGTGCTCCTCAGTAAGATAAGTGCTGATGGTGTTAGAGGCAAGGTACTATTATTGATCAATGATTGGCAGTCTGGCAGAAGGTAGAAAATGTGTATAAAGTGGTCCTTCTCAATATGGAAACAGGTCACTTTGCAGCTATAACTTTTCATTCTATTCATAAATGATATGGATGAAGTAATTTAGGATATTTTGATTATGTTTGCAGCTGATATGAAGATATGTGGAGGCACATGCAGTATAGAGGAGGCAGAGAGTCAGCAGAATGATTTAGATACATTGGGAGAGTGACCAGAGAAGTGGCAGAAGTAATACAATGTGGCAACGTGTGAGTTCATGCACTTTCATAGGAACAATAGTGGCATTCACAATTGCTAAATGGGAAGAAAATTCATAAATCTGAAGGGGAAAGTGACTTGCGATTCCAAGTCCAGGATGTTCTTAAGAAAAAGGTGCGGATTTAATTGGTAATTAGGAAGGCAAATATAATGTGGTCTTCATCTCTCGAGGACTGTAATACAAAAACGAGACTTCTGAGGCTTTATAAGGCTCTGTTCAGATGATATTTTGAATATTTTGGGCAGCCTACCTCAGAAAGATTGTATTGGCCCTGGAGAGGGTCTAGAGAAGGTTCCTGCGAATTAGACAAGGAATAAAATACTTAACAGAGGAGGAACTTTTGAGGACTCGGTGTTCATACTCGCTGGAGCTTAGAAAAATAAGGGGGATTCTGATTGAAACTTGAGAATACGGAATGACCTGTAAAGAATGAACTTTGGGAAGATGTTTCCATTGGAATTAGAAACGAGGACTCGAGTGCACAACCTGAGAACTCAACACCAAATGGAAGACACTTTGAAACGGAAACAAAAAGAATTCTTTCGAATGAAAGTGGAGAATCTGTGGAATTCATTGCCACAGAAAGCTGTTGAGTTCACGTCATTGTGTATATTTAATTCAGAGGTAGATAGATTATTCATTGCTAAAGGAACTAAGGTTACAAAAAGGAAGAAGGAAAATGGAGCCCGTAATTTCAAATAACAACAAAACCGTTTTGCATTCAGATATCGTGTACAGTTCAACATACTGTGACCACGACTCCAAAGTTCCTTTATATTTGCCCCCTCTCAGTCCAATTCTGCTGTTTATGCAAGTCACCCTGCAACCTGTAACATTTTTCCACACCGTCCACTACTCCACCGTCTGCAAATTTACTAATCCATCCACCTATGCCTGCATCTATATCATTTATAAAAATGAGAAACAGCAGTGGTCCCAAA
>NC_057754.1:12032840-12044029 GCF_004010195.1 Chiloscyllium plagiosum | reverse complement strand
ATCCATCGGAGTAAGCTGAATAAACAGTAATATAATCAACACCAAGCTGACATAAATAACATCTGAGTCTTACCAGGAACACCAATGATAGCCAGGATAGGAAAATAAAAATAGTGAATAAGACGAAATGTATGATAAATCCTTAATGTTAATGACAGCCGTTTTGCAGACAGCATCCAAATTTCATAAGATAAACCACTGTTCATGGTTCTAACATTCCAGTCTAATGTTCCAAGATTCTGATTCATTGATGAAAGATGCCAGTCTAATCTTCTCAGATTCTGATCCATTCATGGAACATTTCAGTCTAATTCTCTCCGTAGCTGATCTCTCCTCCCCTTCTTCCTGGACCTGTTGAGCCCTGCTAGTGTTGTAGGTAATGCTCCTACTTACACTATAGAAAAAGACATTGAACAAAGCCCATTTATCATTTAAATATGAAAGGCATCCACTGGGATAATTAGAATCCATGGAGACTGACATTAATCATAGTCACTGAACAAGTAGGATAAATTAATCTCTTCCTTACATCACACTTTCATATCACAGTAAAAGAGAACATTTATTCGGACTGCATGGAATGTGTGAGGGTTGCTGAGGGATGGATCAGAAGTTTTTCAATCTTTTCAATCTTTCTTCTTGTATATGGGTGCAGTGTCAGAACACTGCAGGGTTGTATCTGTTCCACCCTGATCATATAAGTAGACCAGGATATAATAACAGAGCAGCTGCATAAAATGACTGTTACGGATATTTCTAGAGATCAGAAACCAAGGTAACAGTATTTGGTGTCCAATGACTTTGTGTAACGTTGTATCTAGTTTAAGTGCTCTGGTATTAAATGCCTGCATAACCTTGAGACATATTCAAAACATGTGGCTTATGAACGGGGAAAGCAATTCTGTCCCCACATGTCTCTTCCAGAGGGACAGGAGGTTGCCATTCAGCCCACACTAGTCTCTCACCATTTGAAGAGTTGGAAAACTGGGATATTAGTACATTTTCCAAATGGAATCATTGAAAACATAGAGTGACATAGTGGTTTAGTGATTCACACTGCTGACAGACAGTGTTAGAGACCTGGCTGTGCATAGCTTGCCTGTTTTCCCGATGTCTGCGTGGATTTCTACTGGATGCCCACTTTACCTCCCACATTTGAAGGATGTGCAAGGGAACTGGACTGGCCATCCCAAGTTGCACATGGTGTTCATGGATGTGTAGGTTAGGCACGGGAGATGCATATTAATCGAGTGATGGGTCTGGGTGGATGCTCCTCAAACGTTCAGTGTGAGTTTCTTGAGACAAATAGTTTGTTTCTGTAATATGGAGATTATCTGATTCTATTTGCTCCTGCAGCTGTACAATGTCTTACTGAGAGGAGTCCATTGTGTTGGTTGTGCTTCTGTATCTGAGAAGGGAGGGATTTCCATCATATTCGAATTAATGGCTCCTCATAACCCACAGGTTGCTGCGTTACCTCATGTCTCTTGCCTGTTTTTCAGTGTTCCAGTACTGGTACTGTTAGAAAGTTACGATATCCTTGAATTTTGTTTCCCGGGGTTGGGGGGAGGCGTGGTAGCGGTGGGGGCGGTGTTGGTGTTGGTAATTGGCCAGGTTCCATTGTGATTGAAATTTGAATGTTCCATTGGGAATTTCTGTTTACCCAACAGATAATGCCTCCAACATAAGACTTCAGTGTCTTTAAAAAAAAAAGGCACTACTAAGGGGCGTTGTCACCTTTCTCGTTCTGCAGTTCATTTCAGAACTTCAATCAGTTCAGTTTCAATAGGGAATATTTCCTGAGGCCGAACTTGATGCGAAAAATAATCTCGCTGCCTCTTGCTTCTAACTCTGAAAGGGAGTGGTGATATTATCCCTCGGCCTCCCGTGACACTGTTGGAGTGGAGAATAACAATGATCTCCCACCAATGCTGTACATTCCTCCAGAGGGCTGAGACTGCTCTAACCTCGGGGTCAACTTCTGGGCAGGCAGTCATGGTCTGGTGTCATTGCCTCCACTCCCGGTCCTGGGAGAAGTGGAAGTCATGCTGGTGACACTACCATCCAGGAACAGCTCCATGTGAATGCCCACATTGAGGACTTGGGAAGGGCAGTAATTACACCCCGCGTACCACGTACAGGCTCAATATCGGAGCTGTGCAGGGTAGTTCACACGGACTGAACGTATCTAGGTCCATAATGGACTTTCAAGTTTGATCATGTTTACTAGGATGTTTGTAAATTCCAGAATCTCTGGAGACTGGGGACTCGGTCATTGAATGTTGTGCAGTAAGAAGTGGGGGAATTAACGTGATTCTGACTGTGAGGACTCGAACACCAATTAATGTGGTGAACTTAGTGAGATCCACTCATCCTCATAACGGGAATCTCTCCCCATGCTCCGATCAACTGTCACATTGCACAAAAATACAAGATGCTTAAACCAATACATACAAGCATAAGAAATAGGAGCAGATATATGCCATCTGGCACCTCAAGCCTGCTCCGCCATTCAGTAAGATCAGGCCTGATCTTTTCTTGGACTCCATTCCAGTTATCCGCCCTCTGACCATAACTTTTAATTCTTGTACTGTTCAAAAATCGATCTATTCTTGAGATAGCCTCAACTGCTTCACTGAGCAGAGAATTGCAAAGATGCATAAACCGTTGTATGAAGAAGCTCTTCCTCAAATCAGTCCTAATTCTCCTCCCTTTTTTTTTCAGGCGTGGCCCCAGCTTTTATTTTATCCGCCAGTGGACACAATCTCCCTGCTTCTATCTTGTCTATTCCCTTCTGCTTGTATGAAGAAGTTCTTCCTCAAATCAGCCCTAATTCTCCTCCTCTTTTTTTTCAGGCGTGGCCCCAGCTTTTATTTTATCCGCCAGTGGACACAACCTCCCTGCTTCTATCTTGTCTATTCCCTTCTGCAACGATACAGAATAAACCCTTCTGCTAATTTAAACCAGACCCACGGAAAAGCTCATATCAACTCGTACTCTGCTGTAGCATGTGTGACAGAGAACGACCCAAATTCCACTATTTAAAGTAAAAAAAAACATTTATCCTTTAATTCCAAACGAGAACATTCAACAATAACTGCCCACTCTGTCAGCCTCCTTTGTCTGAAAGATTTACCTACCAACGACTCTGTAACAATATACAACGACTGATCCGATAACGTGTCGATTAAGTTTACAAAACAATCAATGTTCAAAACCACCAAACTGTCGAGCTCCTCTGTATCTTCCTGGATATGTCTTCAGTCTTCTGCTGCACAGATTCTTCATATGAGTTTTTAGGGCGAGGGTCAGCGGGCAGCCTATCGATCACAGTAGGTGATCGTTATCTCTCTGGCTAACTGTTCAAAATACTTGATATTTACAACCAAAAATATCAGACCGTCTCATTGTTTTGATACTGTTAAAACAGGAACATTCAATTTAGAATGTTTTAGTAACCCGTGGCATATTTAAACAGATTGTCTAATTTGGAATTGTTGCGGAACGTAGCAATACAGGTCAACATTTTGTTTCACAGCCAAATCTTACGTTTTCCGATTTTTTTGCACATTCTGTGCCTTCTAGTTGCTTGCCAGCTTTAACTCTCTCTTAAAGGTACAATATACGCTGATAATTTCAGAACCGTACATTTTAAGGAAAACATAAATAAACCATCATAATAAGTTGGTTTCATTCTGTTTCTATTTCTTAGCAACGTTACCATGACATACATAGGACATTTATCTAAATTCATGTTAACATTTGCCCAGATACATATCTATTCATCTCCTCCAAACCTTATCAGTCAAATCAGTGATAACACATCTGATATTCCATTCTTACGATCGCAACATTTACGACTCGTAAATTAAAAATCTGCGACATAAGACTCCAGTGAAATAGTCTCATTTTTTCGTCTTTAAATAGTGTTAAGAAGGTAAGAGGTTTGTGATTCGCCACATTATTCATGACGTTCAAATAAAAGTGTTGTAAGGCCAATACAAAACACAATAACTCTTTCGATCGTAGAGTACTTTCTTTCGTGAGTATTGAGTTTCTTTGAAAAGTAACCAACTGACAATTCAATTCCATCATCATCTTCCTGCAGCAGTACAGATTCAATCGCTATGTTACTAGCATCAATTGCAAGTTTCAAGAATTTCAACAAGTTTGGCGTAGGTAGAACTGGTGCAGTGGCTAATACTGCTTTTAAATTGTCAAATGCCTCCTGGCAATGTTTTTCCATCGAAATTCAATGTTCTTCTCGAGCAAATTTGTTAATGCTGCCACGATGCTGCTGAAGTTTGGAACAAACGTCTGAGAGATTCTGTTTAGTTTCAAAAATCAAAGAAACTTTCTTCGAGGTTGATCGTGCAAATTCCTTGATGGTCTTCATCTTTACATTCCTTGGCATCAACCTTCCGTGACCGATGTTATGTCCAACAATTGTCACATCTGCTTTTGCGAATTCTGTTTTCTGTAAGTTTATTACGAGCTTTGCTTCTCTTAATCGTTGAAAGAGCCAAGCCAACTGTATCATGCGATCTTTCCAGAACTCCGTCAAGATCATTTAATCCCCGTCCAGGTCGACTGCACACTGTGTTCAGCCAGTTGGATTGTGCCGGGTGCATTCTTCATTTCAAAGGTCATCACTTTGATTTGATATAACCCATTTGGGTTTAGAAACGCAGGAACCTCTTTCGCTTCCTCCAATAAAGGTACCTGCCAATAACCACGCACTAAGTCCAATTGTGTGATGGACCTGGTTTGTCCAACATTCTCGATGCAATCCACTAATTTCAGTATTGAGTCTGAGACCAATTTCTTTACAGAGTTGACCTTCCGACAGTCCATGCAAAATCGTTGAGTCCATCAGGTTTGGGAACTGAGACGATTAGCGAACCCCACTCGCTCTGAATAATTTTAATTTTCTCTTCGTTGAGCACTGCCACCACTTCCTTCTGGACCTGTGTGGCTTTGAAAGGATTAAGGCTGCAAGGGCTTTGTTTTATCGGAACAGCGTTGTCTACATCTATCCTATGCACAATAGCATTAGTTCTCCCCATCGTATTACTGCATATGTCCTCATAATGCTGTAACAAACATTTTTGTGTGCAGGATGATTTCCTGACACAGTATGTAGACAAGCCAACAAGTGTCCAAGCCACATTGGATTTGATCCTGATTAATGAAGCTGGCCAGGTGTTAGATTTGGAGGTAGGTGAGCACTTTGATGATCGTGACCACAATTCGGTTATGTTTACTTTAGCAATGGAAAGAGAAAGATACGTAACGCAGGGCAAGAGTTATTGCTGGGGGGAAGTCAATTGTGATGCGATTAGGCAAGATTTAAAATACATAGGATGGGGTAGGTAACTACAGGGGATGGGAACAATTGAGATGTGGAGCTTACTCAAGAAACACCTATTGCATGCCCTTGATAAGTATTTTCCAGTCAGGTAAAGAGGAAGTGGTCGAACGAGAGATCCGTGGTTTACTGAAGAAGTTGCCTGTATTGTCAAGAGGAAGAAGGGGAGTTGAGACAACCCTGGTAATTGTGGACCAGCGAGCCTTACCTCGGTTTTGGATAAAGTCATGGAAAAAGTTATGAGAGATACGATTCATAATCACCTAGAGAGGAAAAAAATGATTCGGGATAGTCAACACCGTTTTGTGAAGGATCAGACGTTCTTACCAAAAAAGTATTGAGTTCTTTGAGATTGTGACCAAACAGGTAGATGAGGGTAAATGGGTGATGGCGGTGTATATGGATTTCAGCAAGACGTTTGATACATTTCCCTATGGTAAGCGATTGTACAAAATGCAGAGGCATAGTATTGAGAGTGAGTTAGCCGTTCTATCAGAGGTTGGCTGGCTGAAAGGATACAGACGGTGGTGATTGATGGGAGATGCTTTTCGTGGAGTTCAGTTATCAGTTATCAGTGGTGTGTCGCAAGGATCTGTTTTGGATCCAGTGCTGTTTCTCATTTTTATAAATGACTTAGATAGGGGCGTGGAAGGATTGGTTAGTAAATTTGTGGATGACACTCAGGAGTTGTGGATACTGCTGAAGCATGTAGCAGGTTACAAAGGAACATAAGTAAGCTGTAGAGGTGTGCTGAGAGATGCTAATTGAGTTTAATGCGGAAAAGTGTGAGGTGGTTCACTTTGGAAGGAACAACAGGATAAAGATTACTGGGTTAATTATAAGATTCATAGTGTAGATGAGCAGCGACATCTCGGCGTCCATATACATAGATGCCTGAAAGTAGCCATCCAGTTTGATATGGATATTAAGAATGCATACAGTGTGTTAGCTTTTATTGGTAGAGGGATTGTGTTGAAGAGCAAGGAGATCATGCTGCAGCTGTACAAAATACTGGTGCGGACACACTTGGATCTTTGCATGCAGTTCTCATCCCCACATCATAGGAAGGATGTGGAAGCTTTGGAGAGGGTTCAGCGGAGATTTGCTCGGATGTTGACTGTTATGGGTGGAAGATCTTGTGAGGAAGGACTGAGAGACTTGAAATTGTTTTCGTTAGAAAGAAGCTTCAGTGGTGACCTAACTGAGTGATACCAGATAATCAAAGAATTACATAGGGTGGATAGTGAGAGCCTTTTTTTCCTCGATGGTATGGCTGGCACGAAAGGACATAGCTTTACATTGAGTGGTGATAGATATAGGACAAATGTCAGAGGTAATTTTTATTACTCGGAGAGTTTTAGGGCCGTAGAACGCACTGCCTGCGACAGTATTACTCTCCCCAAATTTAAGGGCATTCAAATTTCATTGGATAAACATATGGATGAAAATGGAATAGTGTAGGATAGATGGGCTTCAGACTAGTTCCAAAGGTCGGTGCCACATTCAGGGCCGAAGGGCCTGTACTGCGCTGTAATGTTCTAAACCTTTCAACTATGATCATTGCTCCTGAGGCTGATAGTTCACAAGCGAATCCCACTTCTCAAAGACTTCCTCATTGTTAAACCTATTTGAGGCACATAAAACTCCATCTAATCTGGATTTGATTCCTCACACCGTGGGGGAGTAACTAACATCTGTTTTAAAAGTTCCATATCCCTTTTAATGTAAGGTGTCAACATATTCACATGCCATACTGGATACAATTTTTTTTTAACTAACTGGCATCTTTGCCAGACAGATCACCTGACATAACCGTTCCTCGATTTTATTGGAGCCACTAACTATGACTTTGAAGGGATCACCTATCAATGATGACAATACCACTAAGTCATTCGAGGGCAAAAACCTTCGAATCTCAGAATGTTTACCTGTCACCTGCTCCATTCTATGCTATGCCCTCTTTAGGTGCTGCTGAGCTAACTCACCTACTTGGTTTAATCTCTCCATTACCTTCAATCCATAATCCAAGTGTGAGATCTCTTTGCTTCCTCCAATAAAGGTACCTGCCAATAACCACGCACTAAGTCCAATTGTGTGATGGACCTGGCTTGTCCAACATTCTCGATGCAGTCCACTAATTTCAGTATTGGGTCTGAGTCCAATTTCATTACAGTGCTGACCTTCCCATAGTCCATGCAAATTCGTTGCATCCGTCAGGTTTGGGAACTGAGACGATTAGCGAACCCCACTCGCTCTGAATCGTTTCAATTACATCTTCATTGAGCATTGCCACCACTTCCTTCTGGTCCTTTGTGGCATTGAAAGGATTAAGGCTGCAAGGGCTTTGTTCTATCGGGACAGCGTTGTCTACATCTATCCTATGCACAATAGCATTAGTCCTCCCCATCGTATTACTGCATATGTCCTCATAATGCTGTAACAAACATTTTTTGTGTACAGGATGATTTCCTGACACAGTATGTAGACAAGCCAACAAGTGTCCAAGCCACATTGGATTTGATCCTGATTAATGAACCTGGCCAGGTGTTAGATTTGGGGGCAGGTGTGCACTTTGGTGATAGTGACCACAATTCGGTTATGTTTACTTTAGCAATGGAAAGAGAAAGATACATAACGCTGGGCAAGAGTTATTGCTGGGGGAAAGTCAATTGTGATGCGATTAGGCAAGATTTAGAATGCATAGGATGGGGTAGAAAACTACAGGGGGTGAGCACAATTGAAATGTGGAGCTCACTCAAGGAACACCTATTGCATGCCCTTGATAAGTGTGTCCCAGTCAGGTAAGGAGGAAGTGGTCGAACGAGAGATCCGTGGTTTACTGAAGAAGTTGCCTGTATTGTCAAGAGGAAGAAGAGGAGTTGAGACAACCCTGGTAATTGTGGTCCAGCGAGCCTTACCTTGGTCTTGGATAAAGTGATGGAAAACGTTATGAGAGATACGATTCATAATCACCTAGAGAGAAAAAAATTGATTAGGGATAGTCAACACCGTTTTGTGAAGGATAAGACGTTCTTCCCAAAAAAGTATTGAGTTCTTTGCGATGGTGACCAAACAGATGGATGAGGGTAAATGGGTGATGCAGAACATATGGATTTCAGCAAGACGTTTGATACATTTCCCCGTGGTATGCAATTGTGCAAAATGCAGGCATAGTATTGACAGTGAGTTAGCCGTTTCATCAGAGGTTGGCTGGCTGAAAGGCTACAGATGGTGGTGACTGATGGGAGATGCTTATCGTGGAGTTCAGTTATCAGTTACCAGTGGTGTGTCGCAGGGATCTGTTTTGGATCTAGTGCTGTTTCTCATTTTTTATAAATGACTTAGATAGGGGCGTGGAAGGATTGGTTAGTAAATTTGTGGATGACAACCAGGTCAGTGGAGTTGTGGATACTGCTGAAGCATGTGGCAGGTTAAAAAGGGACATATATAAGCTGCAGAGCTGTGCTGAGAGATGCTAATTGAGTTTAATGCGGAAAAGTGTGAGCTGGTTCACTTTGGAAGGAACAATAGGAATAAAGATTATTGGGTTAATGGTAAGATACGTAGTGTAGATGAGCAGCGACATCTCGGCGTCCATATACATAGATCCCTGAATGTTGCCATCCGGTTTGATATGGATATTAAGAATGCATACAGTGTGTTAGCTTTTATTGGTTGAGGGATTGTGTTTAAGAGTCATGACACCATGCTGCAGCTGTACAAATCACTGGTGCGGACACACTTGGATCTTTGCATACAGTTCTCACCCTCACATCATGGGAAGGATGTGGAAGCTTTGGAGAGGGTTCAGCGGAGATTTGCTAGGATGTTGACTGTTATGGAGGGAAGATCTTGTGAGGAAGGTCTGAGAGACTTGAGGTTGTTTTCGTTCTAAGGAAGCTTCAATGGTGACCTATCTGAGAGATACCAAAAAAATCAGACAATTATATAGAGTGGACAGTGAGAGCCTTTTTTCTTCGATGGTATGGCTAGCACTAAAGGACATAGCTTTACATTGAGTGGTGATAGATATAGGACAAATGTCAGAGGTAATTTCTTTACTCAGAGAGTTTTAGGGCCGTGGAACGCACTGCCAGCGACAGTATTAGACTCCCCAAATTTAAGGACATTCAAATTTAATTGGATAAACATATGGATGAAAATGGAATAGTGTAGGATAGATGGGCTTCAGACTGGTTGCAAAGGTCGGTGCCACATCCAGGGCCGAAGGGCCTGTACTGCGCCGTAATGTTCTACACCTCTCAACTATTATCCTTGCTCCTGAGGCTGATAGTTCACAAACATATCCCACTTCTCAAAGACTTCCTCATTATTTAATCTATTTGAGGCACATAAAACTCCACCTCATCTGGCTTTGATTCCTCACGCCGTGGGGGAGTAACTAACATCTGTTTTAAAAGTTCCTTATCCCTTTTAAGGTAAGGTTTCAACATATTCACATGCCATACCGGATACAATTTATTTAAACAACTGGCATCTTTGCCAGACAGATCACCTGACATAACCGTTCATCGATTTTATTGGAGCCACTAACTATTGCTTTGAAGGGATCTCCTATCACTGATGACAATACCAGTAAGTCATCCCACGCAAAAACGTTCGACTCTCAGAATGTTTACCTGTCACCTGGTTCATTCTATGCTGTGTCCTCTTTAGGTGCTGCTGAGCTAACTCATCTACTTGGTTTAATCTCTCCCTCACCTTCAATCCACAATCCAAGTGTAAGATCTCCGACTTTGGTCCTACCAATTTCTCTCTAATTAATTTTAAAGGCCTCTTTCTTCATGTCTGAATATTAACCCAAAGGGAGTATGCAGTGTAGATTAGTTTCAGGCATCTCTCATGACAAATAATATGAGTAGGATACCTTTATGCCAATCATTTTTGTAATCCTGAAAGTATTCTTCAAACAAGACTTTCAAGGTTTGATGCCACCTTTCAAAAGAAGGCTGGGATTCAGGATGGTACACACTTGATTTAAAGTGCTGTCTACCTAAGCTCTCCATGACTTCCTCACACAGCATAGCAGTTAAGCTCGATTCTTGGTATGATTGTATCACTCTGGGTAGCTCATACGGCGTGAAGGAAGCTACTAACTCGTCTAACACACTTTTTGCCTGAATGCTTTGTAATGGAATTTCCTCCCTGTATGCCACCAGCAACACAATCTAGTACACTTCCGCCCATTTCTCCGATGCACCAAACCGCCATGGTCTCCATTTTCGTCTCAGGAGTTTACCTTTCAAATAATAACTCTCAGGAATATTCTGTGCCTCCATTCTGTGTACGCATCAACATATGCATGTTTTATTGTCTTGGTCTTTCTGTCGCAATTCTCTCCGCCATTCAGGGTTAAACACATCTGTCTGACCCTCTTCTCTTCAGGTTTTTCCTGCAACATTATGTCAAAGACAGTGTCCACTGACTGAACGTCAACTCCTTCATGTTTGTCTTTAGTTTTTGCTTCGTTCTGTGACTTATACTGGTGGGATCTTATTCCAACATAGTCTCGGAAAATAACAGGAGAATTTTTGTCAAATTCAATTCCCTGCTCTCCCTTGGCCTTCTCCACCACAAGAGGTGTTACTCTCACTGTGGAACCTCCTAAATTGTTCCCAAGAACAAACCGAATTCAACAAATGACACTCTGCCAATCAATGCCACCGTTACATCGCCAGTCGTGAATTGGCATTCGATCCTGATCCTAAATAGAGGAATGCTAAATGTCTGTCCATCTGTCGCACACATTACCACTCTCTATGGTACGAGGTCAGGAAAATGCAAATGCGTTCATCTCTTA
>NC_057754.1:12030014-12031609 GCF_004010195.1 Chiloscyllium plagiosum | reverse complement strand
TTGACCTCTTCATCATCTTTTCACCCCTCATCTAACAGCACTGCAAATACCTCACTAGCACTGCCTGCCAGTTTAGGGTGAACTAGCATTACCCACAAGTCCTCTGCCAATTTCTCATGTGAAAGGAGAAGGCCTCAATATCTTTCCCAACAAAATATGACATAGTATTAACATCTTTGCATGCATCACTATCTTCTCTATTCATCTCCATCATGATAATTTGACTTCCTTGACTAAGTTGCAATTTCTGAATTTCAAGTTACTTCACAACTTCTCTCTCCCTTCCTTCATTCTCCCTTTATCTTTCCTCAGCTAAGAACCTTCTCGCGCATTCTTTTCCGCTGTATCTTTCTTTTCACACTCTTTACTTACAGATCACTTAAAGTGTGGAAACAAGTCCATACCGACCCTCTGGAGAGCACCCACTCAGACCCATTCCCCTACATTACCCCTGCACCTAACACTACGGGCAATTTAGCATTGCCAATTCAACTAAACTGCACATTTTTGGACCGCGGGAGGAAACCGGAGCACACGGAAGAAACCCACGCAGACACGAGGAGAATGTGCAAACTCCACACAGTCAGTCGCCTGAGGTGGTAATTGAACCCGGATCTTTGGCGCTGTGAGGCAGTAGTGCCAACCATTGTGCCACCGTGCTGCCCTTTCTTTATCAAATCAGTATATTGCTATAGAGTGGGTGGTAGAAAAATCACCATTTCCGGCGTTTCTTTTTGCTCCCTCTTTGCTTAGCTTCTAATTTCATTTTCCTCAGCTCCAACGTAAGTTTTTCTAACTAAATTTTCTAACTCTTGTCTGTTTCTCTGACACAAATAAGTGTTTGTGTAACTCCCTTACAATTTCAGCTTTCCTTTTCTCCCTGGTTAATCCCAATTCTAACCGCTTCACTATTTTTGAGAGTAGGGTATTTTCTCTTCTTTCAAAACTTTCTTCACAAATTTGGGAATCATTTCACACCCGAGAACCTCTTCAGAAATTTTAAGAGCCATTTTCGCACTTTTATCTTAACCAACTACTAGCAAATCAAATTAAAGAAATTGTTTCACCTACGTTTTACTTAATGATCTGGGACACTAATCAGCAATTGTTTAAATCTGCTGTGATCTTTCGCACGTTAAATCCATTCAGATCTGTTCAAATATCAGACTGGATCTGATTAAATCTGTCTAAATCACGGACCCAAGTGCACATAATGGATAAACACTTATGTTAACTTAAACTAGACGCACATAAAAACTCACCTCAACCTTAAACTGTTAAATTTTGATTGTAGAGAACTAACCAAATTCACCATTTTAAAAAAAAACATTAATTCTTCAACTCCAAAAGAGAGTATTAAACAACTACCTACAGTCTAAGCCTACTTTGCCTTAGCGATTTTTCTACTTCCCACTCTATAGCAATATACTGATTTGATAATGCCCCGATGAAATTTAAAAAAGTTATTGAAGTTTCAAATCCAGCGAGCTGTGTTGATTCCCCTCTGTATCTTTCTTGCGTCGTTTGCTGTCTTTAGCTGCACATATTTTTCATATTGAATGTACCTTTTATAGAGACGGTCTGCAGTCATCGAT